>NC_090656.1:57774170-57999170 GCF_040937935.1 Hyperolius riggenbachi | reverse complement strand
AGGCACTACCCTTTGGTGCATTGAAATAACACACAGAAGAATGCATATTTTTTTTTGTGTGCAAAAATATGATAATCAATGGTTTGCAAACAAATATGTATCCAGCACAATCCTCTAGCACAGGCATGTCCAGAGTCTGGCCTGGGGGCCAAATGCGGTCCATCAAGCCTTTTCTGGTGGACCCCAAAGCTCGCTAAAGTTAATTCCAACTGGTCTGCAGGCCATAGCTGTGTTGCCGCATGCAGTGGCCACTGTGTATCACCACTCCGCCTTCCCCTTTGCTCACCTGTAGGTTATCAGCCATTACTCTAGCAGTTGTAACCACTGATTAGCAGCCACCACTATGCCAGCAGCAGGAACAGCCACTGATTAGCAGCTGCCACTGGGCCAGTAGCAGTAACACCCACCGATTAGCAGCTGCCACTATGCCAGCAGCAGTAACAGCCACTGATTAGCAGCTGCCACTGGGCCAGTAGCACTATGCCTACATACTGAAAGGGACATGCTAAGTGCACACAGTATATGGGTTATTTCTGTGGAAATGTTTATATGAGAAAAATAGTGTTCCTAATGGCAATCAGCAAAAACTGTGCCACCGATTAGCAGATGCCACGGAACCAGCAGCAACAGCCACTGATTAGCAGCTGCCACTGTGCCAGCAGCAGTAGCAGCCACTGATTAGAAGCTGCCACTGTGCCAGCAGCAATCAGATAAGATGACCAACACTGAAGATTTTCAGTGTGTTGTTTAGTCACAAATTGTGCGCATATCACGCCATCATCCAAAGTTACAAGGTAGGATGTAAGTATAGCTCTCCAATAATTACAGCTTTTAGATGCACACAGCTCAGCAGACTACATCTGAAGATCAGTGTGTTCACAGCAAGGCTGGGCAGTTGTAAGCACAACGGACAGCCGTTATGAGCGGATTCCCCGCTCTTTGTCAAGTGCAATGGTATGGAGCCTACCTCATCCCTCAAGCCTTTTATACCATCCCTCCCAAAAATGTAACCAATCAGGTTCAACTGGGCAATTGTGGGTGTAGGTCTTGCCTGTGCAGTCTGGGCTCTGCCCCTCTCTCATATCCGTGTTATGAGCAGTTCACCCACAGTTACCCAGTCTTCCATCAGGTCCGCTTTTGAACCTGGTTACATTCCTGGGAGGGATGGTATAAAAGGCTTGAGGGATGAGGTAGGCTCTATACCACTGCACTTGACAAAGAGCGGGGTTCCGCTCAAAGCGGCGACTGTCTGTTGTACTTACTACTGCCCAGCCATGCGGTGAACACACTGATCCTCAGATGTAGTCTGCTGAGCTGTGTGCATCTGATGCTAGGAATACACGGTACATTTTGTACCGTGTAATCGAGCCGCTGGATCGATTCCGCCACGTCCCCGCGGGCGCCTGGATCGAATCCCGCTCGTCCCCGCAGGCGCTTCTTATCTTCTGCTCGTTTTCTTCCATTGTCCGACTCGCGGAATCGAGCAGGCGGGTGATCGGACACGTCGGATTTTATAAATTGAACCATCAGCGGCTCGATAACACGATACAAAAACGTACCGTGTATTCCTAGCATAAGAGCTATAATTATTGAAGAGCAATACTTACATCCTACCTTGTAATGCTGGATGATGACTGGATATTCCCACTATTTGTGAATAAACAACCCATTGAAAATCTTCAGCGCTGGTCATCTTATCATATTGAAGATTATAGTCTGTAGAGCCGTACAGACTGGACCATGCACGAAGGACCACTTGCAATCCAGGTGTGCCATTCAAGGAGGACATGCACTATGCCAGCAGGCGTAACAGCCACTAATTATCAGACGCCACTGTGCCAGCAGCAGTAACAGCCACTGATTAGCAGCTGCCACTGTGCCAGCAGGCGTAACAGCCACTAATTATCAGACGCCACTGTGCCAGTAGCAGTAACAGCCACTGATAAGCAGCTGCCACTGGCCCAGTAGCACTATGCCTACATATGGAAAGGGACCAGTCTTACCAACTCATTCCTTTAATTACTGACACATCTAAGTTATACAGGTTCTGGGGCTACTTACACATAATCAGTGCCTTAACTGCATCTACCTAGCCACAAAACCTGTATAATTCATATGTGTCAGTAATTAAAGGGATGAGTTGGCAACACTAAAAGGGACATGCTAACTGCACACGGTATATGGGTTATTTCCTATGGAAATGTTTTATGTGAGAAAATGTCGCAGGCATAGTGTACCTAACGGCAACCAGCAAAAATTGTGCTCAACTTCGCTAGTTAAGCCCCCTAGCACTCAAGAATGGCGATCTAGCCCTTGCCCCTGGTGTATTTTTTCAAATGACAAAATATCTATCATGACAGACAGTGCATGTTAAAAAGAAGCTGTATGGCTGCCATACAGCCTCTTCTGTTTAACATGTAGAGAGAGACATCTAGCGTGGTCCCGACGGAGCCCCTTGTAGTGTATTAATTCGCTGCACCAAGTATATGTATTAAGCAAAAGAAAATCACTCACAAATGTAGGTTGCAAAACAAGCAACCACAGAGTGGAGCAGGTGAGAAGAACTCATCCTCACTCAAGACTTATCTTCTGTGGAAAGATGGGTTGATCTCTTGAAAAATTTGTTAGGTGTTCAAAGGAACTCTAAACACAATGCCCTCCCGAGAGGACGTGGGGGGAGAGAGATACTGGGATGGTAGAGGTGCCTTAAAATGAAGATCAGTTGATTTCAACCATGTTTAAGAGAAGAGAAAACAGGGCTTACCTGAATAAGCCCACCACTAATATTAGGTAAATGGGTTCTTTAACAAAACACTTTAACTGAAAACAACAAGTCCCAATAGTGGTGACCTACAATCCAAGATTAAAGATGCTGAGGAAGATATCGAAAGCCCTGCAACCGATACTCCACAAGGACAAACGCCTGAAGGAAGTTTTTCCTGATACGCCACTGCTTGCTTTCAGACAATCTCCCAATTTGAGACAAATGATTATCAGAAGTGCGTTATCTACACCAGAAACTCCAGGCACATTACCCTGCAACAACAAGGTGTGAGACCTGCCCTTATATCTTGTGCACAAGCCAAATACAAATACCAAACTCACAGAAATATCATCAAATACAAGACGAATTTTCCTGTGAGTCATCCAATGTTGTATACATGATACGCTGCATGAAATGCCCCTCAAGAGAAATCTATATTGGAGCAACAGGACAAAAACTGCGCATAAGAATGAACCATCACCACTTTAAAATTAATGAGGGTAAAATGGACACACCGGTTGGCCAACACTTCTCTGAACCAGGACACAGCATGCAAGATCGCAAAGAACTTATTCTTAAAGGGAAGGTCCAAGGTCCAAGCTTTCTGACCTCGGAGGTCAGGGCCGAATTGCGTACATTTTTACACATTCCCGCTAGTGCAGGAACATTAACACATGCATTTTTACGCGTTAGTGGTGCAACGCGTACATTTTTGTCTTTGCACTAGCTGGAATGCGTAAAAATGTATGCAATGTGGCCCTGACCTCCAAGGTCAGAAAGCTGCCAGCGGGGGACTGGAGCAGCAGTGAGTGACTACAAGGGCACAGGATGGCTACATGGGGCTGGTAGAAGCCCCAGGTAAGTGAAACTCATTTTTTTTTTTTGCTTGGACCTTCCCTTTAAGGGCAACTTCAAAAATGAACAGGCAAGAAAGATTTTTGAGTACAAATTTATGAAGAGGTTTAAAGTGGATCCGAGGTGAACTTTTACTCACTGCATAATTGTGTTCCTTTCCTATTGTTTATAGGGCATTCCTCAAGCCAAATACTTTTTGTTTTTTGTTTTAATACTCTAATTCCCTATAAACTAAATAAGCCACGCCCAAAGGTTCAGAGAGCCTTGGCAGTAGCAAGGGCTCATGGGAGCTCAGTCTGGGCAGGAGGAGGGGGAGGTGTTACTAGTCATTGATTTCAGAGGCAGAGGGGAGGAGGAGAGGGAATTAGGCTGATGGCTCATGATACAGATTAGCCTGCCTCTATGTAATGTTTACAAACAACATGGCTGCTGTCATTGTATCACAGGAATAAATACTCATATTCTATTAAAGCTGTTTGCAGCTAGCTTTGCTGTGTAAACCATCTAAAAACTTTAGATAAGATATATAGACAAGTTACTTGTTATAGTTAGTTTTTCATCTCGGATCTGCTTTAGGACATTAACAGAGGGTTTAAATTGAGGAATGGGATTCATCACTCCTTATGTAACATGATTGACTTGGCTTCATGTGTGCTTGCATGAGCTCACTGGCTCCAGCCTGCTGATCACCTGACATCTAACTGCTAAACAGTAACCAGCACAACTGTCATCTTTGTGTTTACTATTTACCTACATCAGTGTTTTACTTTAGCTTACATCTGGAAATATGCCTGAAGAAGGTAACTAGATCCCAGAAAGCTTGCATTATTTCACTTTATCAGTTAGCCATTAAAAGGTATTATTTTTACAGTTTTTTTCTACCTGCTTAACAAAACACTAAAACACATTTCGCTGATCCAAGCCTGCTTCTTCAGGTTCAATACAGTGTCACATAAACTATTCTCATTGACACACACACACACACACACACACACACACACACACACACACTTAATTTTAGATGAAATTTAGTAAGATTACAACTCGTACTGTGCATTCCATTTAAACTAAAACCACCTTGAGATATCGCCTCCTGGGTGCTGGCCACAGGAAGGTGGGTCATTACAGATTGAAGCAGACAAGTGCTGGAGGAGATCCAGAGGCTATTCGGACCCGCAGATTGTTAGAAGGACAAAGGAATACAGAGCTGTGATTAGGGGTGGAAACTGAGACAGAGCTGCAAGCCAGAACAAGACAAAAGGCAAAGCTGTACTGGGAGGCACAACAAGGAAGCGACTGCTACTCTCTCCTAGGTTTTCAAGGGATTTTGTCACGTTTCAGTAACATTAGAAATCCAATTGTAATAGTCTGTTGATCTCCCTGCTGGTTTATCTGGCAAGCTCGATAAGGACAAAAAGTTCAATAAACAGGACGGGGGATATAGAGGCTGACATATTTAATTCCTTTTAAACAATGCACATTGCCTGGTTGTCCTGTTGATCATCTGCTATTTATACTTTTAGCCATAGCCCATGAACAAGCATGCAGCTCAGAGGTTTCTGACAAAAACCGTGATAAGATTAGCTGCATGCTTGTTTATGGTGTGTGATTCATATACTTCTGTAGCCAAATAGACCTGAACTAGTGCCAGGCAACTCTTACTGTTTAAAAAGGAAATAAATATGGCAGCTTCCATATCCCTCTCACTTCAAGTTCCCTTTAAAGCAAACCTGAGTTAAAGCTCGGGTTCAAAAACAAATACTTGCCTAAGAAGAGGCCTCTGGATCCTAATGAGGATTTCCGCTGGGTCCTCTGGTCCCACGTTGCCATTCATAGTGTGGATGCAGCACAGCCATTCTCTTGCCAGAAGAGGGGTGGGGCTACAATCAGCTGGAAGGCCCCTCCATCTGATTGTGGCCCCACTCCTCTTCTGGAACGAGCACAGCTCTGCTGCAGCCACACTTGCATATTAGCTGCTTGTGCATGATAAGCTCCAGCTTATAGCGCAGGCACGGCGATTTTTTTTATTTTTATTTGTAGCAGCCGCCTACGTATATACAAACTGACTGTGAGCCCAAGTTGTATTCCTTTTGTAGGCTGGAATCTAACATTATTTTTCAGTACAGACAGCCCAGGTATGCTCAACTTCCTGCAGGAGTAATTATCTGCACAAAGCAGGAAGAATTGTTGCTTATTTGTCACACCTGCACCAAGTAAACGACTAGCAGCAAGATCTGAACCCACAAGTCCTGAAAAAAAAAATCTGGTATTAACAGTGAGGAGGAGCTAAACGTTTGAGTTTTAACAATCTAAGTAAAGAACTTGTAAACTGAAGATAATGCTTAATTCTCAAGTAAAGTAGAGTTCACTTTAAAAGTATAACGCTTACAAAAACTTGAGCAGTATTCCATTTTCTTTCTTCAGTGCTGCCTTGAAGAGAACTTGAGGTGGGTTTGACAAATCATATTAGGACGCAGAGGCAAGTTGTGTATACAATGACCAGCCTCTGTGTCCTTTCATTGTTCCTCCATCCCCCCCCCGCAGGTTTTCTGTTGTCCCCCAATAAAAGAAAAAAAAAAAGCGACAGGCTAGCGATACGCAAATTGTCGCTAGCCTGCTATTTACCTCAGGCTGCCACTCACCACCACTCCCCCGCCTCCTGTATAGTGCGGCTCCCTGCCTGTGTCCCTTTCCTCCCCGCCCCTGTAAGCCGATTGGAGGAAGTTTACAGAGGCGGGGAGGGAAAGGACAAAGGCGGGGAGTCGCGCTATACAGGAGGCGGGGGAGCGGCAGCCTGAGGTAAATAGCAGGCTAGTGACAATCTTCGTGTCGCTAGCCTGGCGCTTTTTTTATTGGTGGGGGGGGGGGGGGGGGGGAACGACACCAGAGCCCAAGGGGGATGGGGGGCTGGAGGAACAATGAAAGGACACAGAGGCTGGTCGTTGTATACACAACTTGCCTCTGCATCCTAATATGATTTGGCAAACCCACCTCAGGTTCTCTTTAAAGTGTACTCTAGTCGAAGCTGGGGTACAAAATTACATACTTCCATAAGAAAAGGGAAGCCTCCGGATCCCAATGAGGCTTTCCACTGCATCCTCTAGTCCACCGTAGTTGTGATTAAGCCAACTAGGCCAAATTTGCAATGCCAGATATATCAGGTTTTAACTTGGTGTTTGATGCACATATTCCTCTGCTGCTGGAATACCAACAAGGGCAGCACAGTGTGGCCTAGTCACCCCCATTCATCTAAAAAGAGAAGTGATTTGACAGGGAGGGAGGGAGACTGCCAGTGTCACTGGCTGCCATATTTGTCTATGGCTGCCTCTTTGTAGTTTTGTAACTGACAAAAACATCACATTCCCACAGAGGATCATTTGGATCTTGAACCAAATTAGTTTTAATCAGAATAATTTTTAATTTAGCCAAATAAGCTTGTACTTACAAGGAATTTAACTTGGCAGCTGCTTATTAGACACAGACAATATGCTACAAGGGCAGATAATTACAGATGAAAGACAGTATAGGTATTAAAATAATAATAATAATTCCAATAATTTTTTTAATGTACTAGCAGTGTCAGAATTACCATGGTTCTGCAGTAAACATAGCTATTGCCTGAGGGGAGAACCTGTTGCTTTGCCTGGAAGTTTTCATTGTGTCTGACCAGTATCTCACCGATGAAGGCCTAAGCTGGCCGGCTAAGTATCAAAGGCAATCTTGGTCGCTCTATTTCTGCACCTGCTAGTGTACAGCTCCTGCAGGGAAGGTAAGCTGCAACCAATTATTCTTTCGGCTGATTGGAACATAGAAGAAAAAGTAATTTATGGTGCATTTTAAATGTGTGATAAATGTACTTTTTGTAGACATGTAATTTAAATTTTACATTTTTTGATGATAGTGGCCCTGTATTGCACATTAGGAAGTAGCTTAATCACAGTGAAAATAGTACTAGGTCATACAGGGAAATACATTTCTTTACGCTGTTGGTCCCTTTTTACTGGGGATCATATAGCGAGGGTACGACTGATCAGTCTACTGAACAGATACAGGTATGATCAGAAATTAATGTCCATTGTGGGGAATCATGTCAATTCGTAGACATCTACATTTTCAAGCAAAATCAATCTGACCAACAACTGCTGAAATACTATAGCTTATGACTTTCCCACGTAACTCCGTCTTACCTGACTTGTTGGTGGAGTCGTCGTACTCCACCAGGAAGGAGTAGCCGTTGTTCCAGATGTGGAGACAGGTGTTGGGGTCATACTGGGTGTTGATGGGTGTGAGCTGAGGGTGGAAGACGCTGTCCATCACGCGGATATTGATAGGAGACTGACGGGACCCTCCTGGAATATCTATGGGTTCTTTCCACAGGGGGTGCACTGTAAGGCAACACAAATTATTAACCAAGCAGGAGAAAATGGATTTGATTGACATGAGATGTATGTAAAAATTCATTGGGGTCGTTCCTACAGCATAAGAAGTGGTGGAAGGGGCAGTACAAGTAATTGTGCTTTTCTGAAGTCCGGTAGCACGACAAAGTGATGGGACAAAACAAATAAAAAAAAATAAAAAAACCTCCAACGGAGTTTAGGCCCACTTTAAAAGGGAACCCAAGAGGTCAATGAAACATACTGATACCTAAGAGTCCTTTTCCACTAGGTGCGTTCCAATCCGAAAATGGTATCACTTGCATTGTGCAGATCACTACCACATTAACATGTAACTCGCGGTGCTGTTTTTTCCACTAATGCTGTTTTTTTTTCTGAATAGCAATCACCAGCCTGCTGCATTTCTAGTGCGTTTGCGCTGCTACTAATTTGTACAGTATAAGAGAGCAGGAAAATTACTGTACATAGCAATTGCACCAGTATGCGATTTTACCCACGATTCCCATCAGGTTTTTTTTTCTCCTGTCGGAAATCGCATGTCCAAACGCAGTGCATGCCGAACGCCCGAAGGATAGTGGCGAAATTGCGGTGGTGGAAATGCGATTGCGTTGTTACCTAGCAGAAAAGGGCAGTAAGGGCCTGTTTCCACTACACGCAGATTCTGCATGCAGAAAACTGACTCCAATGAATACCTATGGGAAATCTGCATCAGAAAAATTGCGTTCAGTGGAAACAGGCCCATAGGCATTCATTGGAGTCAGTTTTCTGCATGCAGAATCTGCGTGTAGTGGAAACAGGCCCTAAGAAGAGAGAAGCCTCTGGATCCTCTGGAGGGTCAAACATTCTTCTCCAGACCACCGCCACTGCCCAGGACCCTCTTGAAGAACGCTGGGCTGCAACAGTGTCTACACGGTCACACCTGTGCAGTAGTACTGAGCCTGCACAGCACCTTGCTGCACAGGCGTGGCTGTGAGCAAGAAGCAGAGTGCAACCATGTAACATATCCAACAAGTTCTTGCTAAATATGTCCTGGGGGTCCAAGAGGACGTGGGAAGCCTTAGAAGTACCTCATTTTCTTTTCTTTGTTAATACTGCCTCAGGTGCACTGTAAAGAGGGACTGACAGCCATACAATGAAATTCCTATTACCCACCGTTCTGTGTTTATTATGTAGTCTACATCCTGACTCTGCACTGCAAGCATTCCAATATATTCATAGATGCGTCTGAACATTTTAGTGTGTTTCTGCTCGGTTTGGGGCTGATGCTGTTTTTTACTGACAAAAAATAAATAAATAAATAAAATTTGGTTTATAAGGCTGGATCCACAAGCGCTTTTCTGAACGCTTTTTAAAAATCACTTCCATTCACTTTCATTAAAATCACGGTAAAAAAAAAAAAAAAAAAAAATCACCGCATATGCAATTTGCGCGATCGCAGCAATTTTTACCGCGATTTTAATGAAAGTGAATGGGAGTGATTTTTAAAAAGCGCTCAGCAAGCAAACAGAAAAAGCGTTTATAGTATGGATCCAGCCTACATGTGTCTGCTGTAATAAATCTTATCTAATGCTGGGGATACACGGTACGTTTCTGCACCGTGTATCGAACAGCTGATCCGGCCAGCTGATAATATTCAGCTGTCCCGATCATGCCGCTTGACCCGCGCCCGCTCGATCCCCGGCGGCGGACAATGGCAGGGAATCGAGCGGTGATAAGGAGGTGCCGACGGGGACGAGCGGCAATCGATCCGTGCGTATGAGCGGGGATGCGCATAAAACGACTCTGGGGGGGACACGCATGTCTCCGCCAAGAGAGAGAGAGGCAGGGAGGGGGGGGGGGGGGGGGGAGAGAGGCAGAGCAAAAGCCGGCGGCTTCATCTGTTACATTGCCGCCGGCTTTATTAACCAAGTTGTGATAAATTTGGCTGCAGCGAGACGGCCAGAAGATACATTAATGTTACAGGAATCATTCCATTTCTCACATTGGCCGGCCAGAACCCGAAGTGGCCAAACTTCGGGTTCAGGCCGTAACATATATAAGAGATTCCTGTGTACACATCATATATACAGTCACAATCAGATGTGTATATCTGACTTTAAAAATACGGGGACTGCTTTATTGAAGCAGCACAAGTAACTCATTTTGGTTTATTTAATTTTTGTGGACTAAGCACAGCTATTACTGTATGTATAAATTATTTATGATGACTATTATCTGAGAAATAGAACATTTTATCATATTTTCTATTTTAATCACAGTTTAAATTCTTTAGGCGTCGGTGCATTTTTTCCCGACTCCGATTCCAGGCACCCAAAATTGCCCCGTCTCCGACTCCACAGCCCTGCTTATATATGTGTTTTTTTTCCTGGGATAGTATAAATGACTCACTCAATCTGAAGAATACGTTTCTTGCTCAAATTTGAAGATTTTTTTTTAGGCTCTGCAACAGGGTTGTTCGCGTAGTACTTTTTAATACCCGCCCGGATCCGGGTACCCAGATATCTGGATCCGATTCGGGTACCCGGATCCGACCTTGCGGATACCCGAGTTAATTCGGGTATCCGACCAAATTACCCGCGGGTACCCGACCTATTCGGGTATCTGGATAGAAAAACCGGAAGTGCCCTTTAAATAGCTTTAAAAAGGGGTTTTAGGGTAAATGATGCATGTAGCATCATGTTTTTTTTTTAAAGGGAAACACTAATTTATTATTTGGTTGACATAAAATGAAAAAAAAAAAAAAGCTGTCAATTAACATCAGGACTAGGTTCCAGACAGCGGTCGTGCAGCCCACATTGTGTCCAAAGTCCAATCGCACAACTGGGACATGATAGTTTTCAGCCCAGACACCTCCAAAAAATGACACCGCAATTGTGTTTTGGGTTGAATATAGGTGGTGGTATCAGCAGCAGTGGCCTGTGGCACCGTGGCGGTGGGAGCCAGCGCCAGCTTGCTTCAGCCTCTTGAACTCCTCATGCTCAACAACATGTTTTTCGGCCAGATGGGTGATCAAGCTGGAGGTGCCATACTTGTAGGGGTCACAACCTCTGCTCATCTGTAGTTTGCACACATTGCATATGGCAAACTTGCTGTCCAATGAGGGCAGAGTGAAAAATCGCCCGATTGGGAAGGTGAAGATTCCCCTGCGGCCTGAATGGGATGCTGCGGCTTTTCTCCCTGTGGCGGTTGGGGGTTGAGTGGCGCGGCTGGTGGTAGCGGCAGAAGGATGTGGTGGGTCCCGCATTCCACGGCCACTGTCTGCAATGCGCATCCTCCTCCTCAGAGTCAGAGCTGACATCCCCATCCTGTGGATGGTAGTCATGGTCCTTCATCCCATCATCAACATCATACCCCCCCACCTCAAAACCCAGAACATCCTCCTCAAACTCCTTGCGGCTAACAGCCTTGAGTTCAATCGTGGCGCCTGGAGCGAAAAGCTCGCTGACTGAGGGTAGGCTGCTTGCTGGGGTCGACACTGACACGGCAGACCTTCTGAGGGTGGCCGTAATGTTGCTCCCTGTCCTCTTGAACTTGCTGCCCCTCCCCTGGCTGCCGGTGCCAGCAGACATAGTACAACTTATACGTGATGATGTCACCAGATGAAGTGGGGTACTTTCACTTTAATGAAATCGGGGTTGGACTTTAAATCAAATCAGCACGGAGTGACAGACCGCAGAGTAGAGGACAGACAGTGCACACTATCTGTCTGTCACACTGACAATGCTCAGCACAGCAGCACTGCAGTAATCTGTAGTAAGCTAACACAGTACTACTCTCTCTAACAACTAACTGCAGTACTAACTAACTATATAATACAATACAATAACACAGTGATCCTATTCCCTAACCTATACTGTCCTGCTGGCCTGTACAGCACACACAGACACAGACAGGACCTAACTGAGTGAATGAAATCAAACAATTACACTAGTGTAACACAGAGAGGATCTGATTACCGGTGATCTGCAGTATCACTGGGAATACAGATATATACCAGATTATTGATGATCTGCAGTATCACCGATAATCAGATATAGAAGCTAACCTCTGGACACCTGAGTAGAGTAGGAGTGTTTGGTGCAACCGTAATACTTAGAGGACTAGGCCTCAGAGCAGTAAGGAGTACTGCACAAATTCCTTCCAAAGACCTGCACTCTCCCGGGGGGAGGAGACAGGCTGAGAGTAGGAAGGACAACCCGAGAGTGACACTCAGGAGGGAGTGTCACTACCAGGATAGGGAACTGACAAACCAGGTCGTAACCACACAGACAGATACAGTACAGATTCAGAAGGCAGATGCGGGGTCTAATAAACAAGCAGGGTTCGGCAACAGAGTATCAGAAATATCGGGGTACAGAATCAGGAGGCAGAAGCGGAATCTCAGGGCGAGCCGGGGTCCGGCAACAGAGTATCAGAATAGCAAGGTACAGGATCAAAGTTCAGAAGAGTGGTCAGACAAGCAAGAAGGTCATAACAGATAATCACAATCAAACTAGTACTTTAGACTATCAACAGAATCTAGCTAAGTGTAGGATTACAGCTCCAGCTGGTCCCGGCACACTTTAGGATCTGACTCAGGTCTGAGTACTACCACATAGTGATCGCAACGCCAGACAACCAGCAACTGAACAGCCAGCAGTATATATACAAAACCATTCACCAGCCCCTCCCTAAGTGCTGGACCAATGAAATGACGCAGGATTGTCAGCTGACCATTTTCTGACTGCCATATAAGTTCTGCCTCTCTGCGCGCACGCACGTCACCCTGAATCTTGGTGGACTATCAGTCCCAGCCACACCAGTACTGTCTTGTAATGTGCTTGCTGACCCGGGCGCGGGGTTGGTCGCACCGCCCTCAGCACCGGCGGCGGCCTCCCCGCGCTGGGTCAGATTGTTTGTAACAGGCGCGTTCCGCCATGCCATGCATGGAAAGAGACGCCTCCCGCTGACTTATAGCGGCGGCTCTTCCGCGTTTCTTTACAACTAGCTAGCTAAAAAAAAAAACAATAGAACAATAGTGTAGTGAAGGTGTTTAGCACTCAAAGCTTTAGGTTTATCACTGTATACAGGCAGCACTTGCTAAGCCAACAGCACTGAAGCAAGTCTGTCAGTGACCAGCCAGCCAGTCACACTAGTGTTGTCCGGATCATGAACGATTTGGATCTTTGATCCGAATCTATTTTGTGAGTCGAATCATCCCAACCAACAAAATGAGTGATTCGGATCGCAAAGGGGGCGGGGCCAGGAGCGACACGCCCCCTCTCAGTGGGCACCGGGGTCCTGGAAGCAGAGCAGAGATGGATCGCTCTGTTGAAGGGGAGGCAGCCTTGCACAGCCACAGGTAGATGAGAGAGAGGGGACATCGGTGCCACTGCCAGATATGTGTAGAGCACACATACTGGCTGAAATGTGCTGCTCATTACAGGCTGTCTGTTCCGTAGTTGTGCACAGTGAACACATTGGAAACTTTTGGCACAGCTCATTACAGGCAGCATGCTGGGCTAGTACAGGGCAGGCACTGTAATTGCTGTGCAATATTATCCTCATGCACTGCTCTAAACAGCTGCACTTTACTTCTGGGAACGCTTTGGGAGTTGGGAGTATACAGATGAACTTATAGGTGAAAGACATGTAAAGCATAATGATTGCAGCAGGTGGGTATTATGTGCAAACAAACATTTCTGCTCTCTGCTCGTCCCTCCTCCCTTCTCTGTCCACTCCCTGCCCTCTGTCCATCTTCTCCCCTTTTCTGTGTGTCCACCCCCTCCCCTTCTCCTGTCCTGCTAGTCATTTCACCGCCGAATGCTTCCCTTGTAAAATGATCCGAGATTCGGATCAAAGATCCGGATCTTTTCAATGATCCGATTCGAATCATCCGGATCATTGAAAAGATCCGAACTTCGCATCTCTAAGTCACACAAGCAAAGACGATCTGTATCATCATGCCAGCCCTCCTTATTACACAGGGGGGCTGGCCAGGGTTCCCTTCTGTGATTGGGTGCCAGGGCTTAGGCTGGGAGGCCTCTGATTGGCACAATGAGATCAGGTGGGGCTGGCCAGAGTTCTCCTCTGTGATTGGTTACTAGGGCTTCTGCTGGGAGCCCTCTGATTGGCTGGGAGGCCTCTGATTGGCTCAATGACATCATCTCCCTTGTTACAGTACCCAGATCCAGATACCCGTCGGATATCCGCGGGTATCCGGATTATGCGGCCAGATACCCGCATAGAGCTATCCGGATATTGGCCCAGGTATCTGGATCCGACCCGGATAGTGTAAAAATGGTCGGGTACCCATGTTTACCCGGATCTGGATGAGCATCCTTGCTCTGCAACCACATAACTTGCTTTACAAAACTTGAATCGTAATCCTCCGCGGAAATCTCAGCTCACATCTCTCATGTGAGGCCAACAGAGTTCCATAAAGTCACTGCGGAGTTCGTTGTTTGGTAACTGTGCAGATGATAAACACAGAAACTAACTGCAAGCTGTAATATGTAACTGCAGGAAAACACAAGTGGAATGTTTTTACAATAAAATGTACGTAGGTGAAAGGCCAAGTGCAGATAAGGAACACGCTACACATACAGCTCCACAGTACAGGAATGCAGCACGTGGAGGGATAGCTGTGTAAATATCAGAAAGCTCCCTGTAGTGCTACACACTACGTTGCCAAT
Organism: Hyperolius riggenbachi; assembly: GCF_040937935.1. NCBI lineage: Eukaryota > Metazoa > Chordata > Amphibia > Anura > Hyperoliidae > Hyperolius > Hyperolius riggenbachi. Next base: position 57,984,483 of record NC_090656.1, on the reverse strand, counting down.
GGTAGGAGTATTCCTCCAGCATGTGTACACGTACTAATGGCCAATTTAGTGAAATTCAATGAAAAGTGCTTCACTTTAAAAGACACCTGAAGTGAGAGGAATATGGAGGCTGCCATATTTATTTCCATTTGACCAATACCAGTTACCTGGCAGTACTGCCAATCTTTTTGGCAGCAGTAGTGTCTGAATCACACACCTGAAACAAGCATGCGGCTAATCCAGTCAGATGCCAATCAGTGCACCTGATCTGCATACTTGTTCAGGATCTATACAGTCCATCTTTTGCACTACACGGGGTTTGGTTTAATCTAGGTCTAAAAGGCCAAGTCGTTACATCAACACAGTTAAAGTGGACCTGAACTCTTGCACAGGAAAGAAGGAAAACAGACATGCACCCTTTATGTAATATCTCTCAGCTGTGTCAGCTGGCTGCCTCAATGGAGCAGCTAATTAGCAAACACAAGATGTTAACCCTACGTCTGCTTCCAAGAAAGCAGGAAGTAAAGGTAGCCATGTGTATTCTTTGGGCTCGATTCAGTAAACTGTGCTAAGTGTTAGCACGCCTGTGAAAAGCCCTATATCATGCCTAAAGTTAGTTTAAGCATGATAAATTCACATCTAAAGACTTTAGGCGTGATAACTAGGGTGCTAACTGGGTTAGCACCCTTTACTAAATTCACATCACGCGCACAGTCCCGCACGCAAAACTTTGCGCGCGCACCGCGAAAACAGTGCACCCGATGCGCCTATAAGGTCGCATTGGGTGCGACCTTAATGTCGCACCATGTGACGTTAAAGTCGCACGCAATGCGACCTTATAGGCGCATCAACGCACCGTTTTCGTCGCACCGCGATGCGAAATTTCTCGCACACCGCGCTGTGGGCCCCCAAAGTTTTCAGTGTGGGACTTTGCGCGCGATGTAAATTTAGTAAACGGTGCTGACCCAGTTAGCACCCTAGTTATCACGCCCAAAGTCTTTAGGCGTGCTAACTGGGTTAGCACCGTTTACTGAATCAAGCCCTTTGTCTTTCTATTTTTTTCCCCAAGTAATGCTGATAATGTTACTGATAACATACTGTCTATATTTGCATTATCACGCCAAGTGGGCGATCCTCAAAAAAGGCTTTGCACCGTCTAAAAAGTATTCAAATCTTTATTTGTATCTTCATAAAATCACGTAAATACATGTGCCCAATCTGTGAAGATTTGAATACTTGTAGACGTGCGGAGCCTTTTGTGAGGATCAATGCAAGTTTTCTACAAGAGAATGTTCCAGCACATCGCTGTGGAAGCCTATTGTTGCGTTACCTTTTGTTGATACACACTTAAGGGGTCGAAGCACAAAAATGTGGTGATATTGCCATGCACAGAAAGCGCACTGCGATATTACCATTACTTCCGGCAGCATTTAACCATTAGTCATGTTATTACCGCAACCCACGGTACTTCAGTACCCAGATTGTTGCTATGGTAACATGTGCCAATAAGAAGTGTTATGGTTAGTAATGCTCGCTACTGTAACAGTTGTACCAAGTAATTATCATGGGTCGCGCTACATGCTGACGGAAGCAATGGTAATATCGGCGTGCGCTGTCTGTGCATATTACCGCGCTTCCCTGCGTCAGGCCCCAAATGAGGAGATTTCAGCGGTGCTTGTTTATTTGGAAACTTTAGTTCACTTTAATAATAAGCAGAAGTGGTGCAGCTGCTGATTTTGCTTTTGAAGCTTTCTGGATGAAGAGTTTTGTAAGGTCACAGTAGTATGCAACCTCATCACTGTAGTAGGTGACATCACAGCCCTGTCAGTTGTGGCAAGATTGTATATGCAAGGTTTATGGAACATTCTTTCACAATATCCATGTCACGTCAGGACAGATATATTGTTCTACCTGTGCTACTTGGTGTTGTTTACCATAGTTATTCTCATTCATAGAGCCGCCAGTTTTGAAATCTGTTACAATGTGCCGCATTGCAACAGATTCAGTGTTAAAGTGGACCTGAATTCTTGCACAGGGCAGAAAGAAATAAGAGAATGCACCATGTATGTATTTAGAGAGAGTTTAGCCTGTCTAATCCCCCCTCATCTGTGACTAATCACTAGTGTAATTTGATCTCTCAACTGTGTCAGCTCAGGAATCTCCTATGTCACGGTAGAGCAGCTAATTTGTAAACAGAGGATGTTAGCCCTATGTCTGCTTCCATGAAAGCAGGAAGTAGACACACTGCAGATTTATTGCAGGATTTGTATCAGCTGTAACACGTTTTTCCTTAAAAGGTCATTATGCTGTAGCTTATCTTTTAACCACTTTACCCCCGCCCGTACGGATTTCTCCGTCCCTTTTTCCATCCTTTAACCCCCAGGGACGGAGAAATCCGTACTTTGCGCACTCCCGACGCTGCCCGCGCTCGTAAACACGCCGCCCGCCGCTAGTAAACACGCCGCCGCCCGCTCGCCCAGAGATCAACAAAACGGGAAAATCCATTCCCGTTCGTTGATCTAAGCCCTGCAATGATCCGCTGCCGCTCGGCTGAGCAGCGCGATCATTGTGAGCAATAACAAACTCCCAGCCTCTTTCTACTTCCTGCAAGCGTCCGGAAGGACGCTTGCAGGTCGCATGAAACAAAAAGTTACTGTTGCCATCTTGTGGCCAAATAGTAAAACTACACCCTAAGCATTTTTTTTTTACACACAAATAAACTAGTTTTACACAAAAAAATAACTCCTTACCTCCCACACTCCCCAATTTTTTTTTTATTTTTTTTTGTAATTTAAAAAAAAATAAAAAATTTACAATTTAAAAAAAATACATAAATAGTTACCTTAGGGACTGAACTTTTTAAATATTTATGTCAAGAGGGTATAACACCGTTACTTTATAAATTATGGGCTTGTAATTAGGGATGGACGCAAAACTGAAAAAAATGCACCTTTATTTCCAATTAAAATATTGGCGGCAAACATTGTGATAGGGACATAATTTAAACTGTTTTATAACCGGGATAAAATAGGCATATACATTTAATGGGTTTTAATTACAGTAGCATGCATTATTTAAAAACTATAAAGGCCGAAAACTGAAAAATAATAAATTTTTTCCCACATTTCTTCCTATTTTCCCATTAAAACACATTTAGAATAAAATTATTCTTGGCATAATGTCCCACCTAAAGAAAGCCTAATTGGTGGCGAAAAAAAACAAGATATAGTTCATTTCATTGCGATAAGTAATGATAAAATTATAGACGAATGAATGGAAGGAGCGCTGAAAGGTGAAAATTGCTCTGGTGGTCAGGGGGTAAAACCCCTCAGTTGGAAAGTGGTTAAAGCAGAGAGGAAGTTCTGAGTTCAGGTCCGCCTTAATAGGGTCTATTTTTGGCCTGTAGTTCCTCAAGCACAGGAATGCAGACTGAGAGGCTGGGGAAAACTGCCAGATCAGCAGAAAGCAGACCTAGCACTGCAGTACAGTACAGAGATGATTAAGATTGAGATATTATAAACAGGCATAATAATGCCTTATAATGACATTACTGATCAGAATTGGGTCTGCCTGGTGTGCACTTGGTCTCACAGAGGGATTGGCCAGGACCAGACATCAAAGAGCCCTGATAGGCATACTGTCTGGATTGTTGTATCCAGACAGTGTGTAAGAACTTCTCTGTCACACGCCTGTGCGTGTGATTGACAGAAATGTGATATGTTTTGTTTTTTCTCTTTTTTGAAAATAAAAAAGGATTAAAAAAAAAAAAAAATTGGGTCTGGAACCCAAAGGAGCGGTGTCAGCCGTGCACTAGAATCACCAGCCATTCCATGAACGCTGGGCTAATGAAACTCAATGGAGGCGATTCCACAAGAGCGACTTATCCAATTCGCAATCACAAGTCCTGACCCGCAGCATTTTTTGAGTGATTATACTTGAATACAAAGCACAGGATTGCTTTTCAATCTCTTGTACAACAACTCTGCAGTCAGCAATTTAACTACCAGAACCAAAAAAGGAAAACAAAACAAAACAAAAACCACTTGAAAAGCACCGGAAATCGCTGCAAAAAGCGCTACCAAAGGAGCTCAGTGATTTACAGGGGACCCCAGGGACCTTTAAAAAAAAAAAAAAAAAAAAAAACGCAGTCGCCATCGCCAGTTTCTACCTTTGCAATTCTGCTGTGATCCGTTGGCCGTTCAGTACGATTGCAGCGCGTTTGAGCTGGAAATAAAAAGTTGGGAAAATCCTTTCAATTGCTGACTCGCGATACAAAGTATAGGAGCTCAATTGCACATAAAGGCAGCATGAAAGCAATTCCACTCAGGAGAAAAACACATCGCAAATGCATCGCTCTAATGCTGGGCATACATGGTTCGTTTTGAATTATCAATCGAGCCGCTGATGGCTCGATTGATAATATTCAACCTGTCCGATCACCGTGGTGGGGACGAGCGGTGACGCACCGGCATCAAGTCGCTGGCTCTATACCGGCACATAATCTAACCATGTATGCCCAGCATTATGCCTAGTACACACCATGCAATTTTCTGTTAGCTTGTCTGTAATTAGATTATTTTCTGTACAGTACTGATAGAGACTGGTCATTATCTCTGGTGCATTGTCTTCTGGTTATCTACTGCTGAGTAGAACAATGCCTAATTGCTAGGCAGATAGATGGTTACATAGATAAATTCCAACATGTTGGAACTTATGGATCTGGCAGGTAAATCTAAAGCCCCATCTACACGGAGGGACATTGTAGCGATCCGGCGGCTCGATTAGCCGCAGGATCGCCTCTTCCGCGTGCCCGCCGTGTCCCCGCTCGCCGCGCGTGCGCCGCATTCGATTCCCCGCTCGTCCCCGCTTATCTCCCGCACGATTCCCTGCCATTGTCCCCTCGCGGGGATCGAGCAGGGAATTGGCGGTACGGAGATCCGTCCTGTCGGATCCTATCAATCGAGCCGCATCAGCGGCTCGATTGATAAGCAGCATCGTGGCCGCATCTACTCGTGTAGATGCGGCTTAAAGGCAGCCATACACTGGTCGATTGCCACCAGATCGACCAGCAGATAGATCCCTCTGTGATCGAATCTGATCAAAGAGGGATCTATTGGCTGCCCATTACTGCAAACAGATTTTGAATTGATTTCACTATGAATTTGATTTACAATCTGTGGAGCTGCCGCTGCACCCTGCATACATTACCTGATCTGGCCGGCGCGAGTCCCCCAGTCTCCGCTCTGGGCTTCAGCTTCACTTTACTTCCTGTCGGGGGAAGTTTAAACAGTAGACGGCACTCTACTTTTTAAACTTCCGAAAGGAAGTAAGTGAAGCCAGCCGGAGCCTAGTGCGAGAAGGGACAGCAGGGACACGCACCTGTGGAACAGGTAATGTATTGTCACTAGCGTCGACCACCCGCCGGTGATCAAGCAAAATTTTCCACGCGGACGGATCGACGGGATTGATCGATTTCAAACGGAAATCGGTCGATTGGTCAACGTTTGCGCATCGATTTCACAGCAGATTCGATCACAGTGATCGAGTCTGCTGTCTATCGGCAGGAAATAGAGTAAGTGTATGGGCACCTTAACAGAAAATCTTACAGAAAATTGTATGGTGTGTACTAGGCATAAAGGAAATGTGTGAAATCTTTAAAGGTTATTATGCTGTTGCTTATCTTTTAGAACAGAGAACAAGTTCTGAGATCAGGTCCGCATTATTCATTCTGAAGTTTTCCATTCGTGTGCAGGTGTAAGGGTTGCCCTGAAGGGATGATCTGCTGCGTTCAGCCATGTACCTGGCAGCTCTCTGTAGAAGAACCTGTCACACTATGTTATTTCTGCACAGAGCTCCTCTCACAAAGAGCTGTTGGGCAACCCAGCCATTCAGGCTCATTAATGGGGTTCTGCTGCAAAACAAGAATTACCTGCAGCAGCAGCAGAACAGATTAGCAGGTTTTGCTGACTGCAAAGGAATGGATAGCTCACTGATGTAAAGCTGTCAGCATGCAATCTTCTAAGGTACTCTGAAATATTCATAGACTGTCCTTCCCAAAGAAAACCTGTGGTGACAAAATGATGCAAGGTGCAACTGCTGAACTTCTAAGGAACTCTTAGCTGTCATTTACTTTCTGACCTCACCACTATAAAGCCATGTACACAACTTTGACCAATCACTGACTGACAATTTTACCACCTCCATGTATGAGAGCTTACCTACACAATCTGCTCATAGGATTCAAAACCTGTTGGCCCTCATACTACATGGAAGTGGTAAAATTGGCCAATCAAAATTGGATGTGTGTACGCATCCATACCCAGAACAATCATGCAGCCAGTGAAGCTCAAAACACCTGAACTGCTTTCATTTCGGTTAATGAGCTCATTTCCAGGTTTTTCTTTGGGCATGAACCACCTCAGTGAGTGGTCTGCGTGTTCCTCTACAAAAAGGCTGGCTGATTGCACACCATCCTCTCCTAAGGCCACACCGACTTCTATAAAGAAAAGACGATGGCAGGTCGGTGACTGACAGGGCAGCCATATCCCCTCTGCCACATCCCAGGATCTGCAGTGGAAAGAGAGTGCAACAACCATGGCCACCCTCCTCACACAGAAAACCACAGAAGGGAGGGAGAGCGACAGCCTGAACCACACCCCCTCATACAGAAGACCACAGAAGGGAGGGAGAGTGACAGCCTTAGCCACGCCCCCTAATACAGAAAACCACAGAAGGGAGAGAGAGAGCGCGCAACAGCCTGAGCCTGAGCCACGCCCCCTCATACAGAAAACCAAAGAAAGGAGGGAGAGTGACAGCCTGAGCCATGCCCCCTCATAAGGCAATGTTGGAGGCTAGGTCTTTACTGATGTAGCACCCAGTATCCTGAACGTTCCCTTTTAAGTCCTAGTACACACTTACATTATAGTATACCTGAGACGCGGGGGACAAGAGGATTTTTACTTACCTTGGGCTCCTGTAGTCTGGCAGCTCCCTCAGTTTCCATCCGGTCATGGGCTACTGTGCATGCGATGTCCTGGCTGTGCATGTCCTTGGTTGCGCTCCCTAGACCGGGACCTTTCTGCATACTCAGTTTGTACAGACTTGTAACTGCACATGTGTAAAACGTACCTGGCCTTGGGCTCGCAGACTAGACGCTCCGGCCAGAACAGCGTGTGCACAATAGCCCTTGGGGCGCTGGATTTAGTTTAAGTCTGAATTCACACTGCGCACATTACATAACGCAAACGCTGTGTGTGAACTACAATGGAGACTGGAGAATTAGGATGACGCGATCTGATACAACCGCAGAGATGTGAACAGGCCCATAGAATTGAATAAACAGTGAGTTGGCATGCAGCAGCATCATTCTGCAATGCAACTCGTGCAGTGAGAAAGGACCCTAAAAATAAAACACCAACTGCAGGTTTGCCAGATCATCCAGCCATTTCTACAAACAGTACCAGATGACCACAAAGACTTTTTTTCATAGTGATAATTAAATGACAACAACCACTAGACAAATAGGTAAGTAATGTAAGGTTATGGGGATATGCCCACTTCAATTTCATTTTGCACACTGGTATAATGACCGCTAGTATAGTCGCCACAGAATGACGGAATTCCTTTTCCATTCCCTGTACAGATAACTGACTGGTAGGCGTTTGGCATTTTTATATTAAAGGATATGAGCGCTCGACAGATCTTTCTCAAATACTTCCCAGTACCAGCAAAGGTCCCAGTACCAGGGCCTACAACACTTTAAACACAAATCTCAGGGATCCTGCATCCACTACAATCTGATATTAAATATCAGATATAATTTAATATCAGATTGTGGTGGATGCAGGATCCCTGAGATTTGTGTTTAAAGTGTTGGAGGCCCTGGTACTGGGACCTTTGCTGGTACTGGAAAGTATTTGAGAAAGATCTGTCGAGCGCTCATATCCTTTAATATAAATTTGCTTTGGAGGGCACACACCCCTCAACTGATTGTAGCGCCCCAGGCATATAGGAGGTATAAATATTAATACATAATTAGAGAGGAGCGCACTATACCAAACCTTTCTCTTTCAGCTGTTTGGCATTACTTGTTAGTTAGTGTCTTTACAGATAAATGGTAAGACATTTCAGTTTCTGTTGATTATTTTCAACCACTTTTAGGCTACGTTTCCACTAGTGTGCCGTGTCCATATCCGAATCAGTTGTGGCACCCGTGCTGATGCAAATTCACATTAGATTCGAAGCTGATTCCATCTAACTGTGCCATGCACAGCAGGGCTGTGGAGTCGGTACAAAAATCTTCCGACATCAACTCCAACTCCTCAGTTTATGAAACCACGACTCCGGGTACCCAAAATGGTTCAGATTACGACTCCTCAACTCCTCAGTATAATACTTAACAGGGCTGTGGATTTTGTACAAAAACCATCCAACTCCTCAGTTTATGAAATCAGCGACTCCAACTCCAGGTGCCCAAAATTTCCCCGACTCCAACTCCACAGCCCTGATGCACAGTCATGAGGATTCTCATGTGCATCGTGATTTTCTGCTGCATGATGTCCTACAGGAAACATAGCTTGAAAGGGCACCTGCAGGAACATACTACCTTTTATATGTAGGTTTGTATAAAGATGAGTACACACCTAACAAATGATGTTGCCCGTTGGGGACTTGGACCAGATCCCTCGGCGACATCGTTGGGCCGGCCTGTACAGACGTGGAGTCAGCTGTGTAGCTGACAACATGTTCTGTTGCTATGCGGAGGGACGATGGAGTAGCAGGTGCATGACATCACACTGCGGGGAGTGGACTCTTCAAATAAGTTGGCTGCTGCTTGGGCAAGTTGATCCGCCGTGCATCAAGGGCCTCTGTACATACACCTGACTATTGGCTGAGGCGATCATTATCGGACGACGAGCCTTTAATCAATCATACTACCCAGCTTGCCTGGGTCACAAATGTCATTCATGATCGTTTCAGCTGTTGGTCTAGCATACACTAGTGGAATAGAATGCAATCTGCGGAGCTGAATAATACTGGTCCAACCGCTTTGCAGTTCTTGCGGCGACCTTATTAGCAGGACTTTTCGCTTTCCTCACCTCTTGCTACTTCATAGGGTTGAATGTGCAGCTCACCAGTACAACTGTGCACTGATCACAGGTAAACTGTTCATGCAAAACAATCATAAAATACTATTTAGTGCAAACCCAGCTTTACAGTCTACTTTCCTCAGCTTTAGGCAAGTATGATTTAAATTCTTCAATATACTCTGTAAAGCAGAATATAAATGCACAGTCCGTACACATATAATGCTGGGTACTCATGATCCTATTTCTCGTCCGATCGATGGGCATTGGAATATTATTTCCGTTATGTCCGATCTGCTCCTGTTTAATAACGGGATTGATTTTCCAAACTTATCACAGATAAATCCATCCTGTTATTGATCAGGAGCAGTTTGGACATGTACACACAGTGGGCTTGATTCACAAAGGCGTGCTAACTGTTAGCACAGGAGTTTTTGTGCGAATTTTCGCATTGCACGTGTTCGCGAGTTTTCACGTGAAACGATACCGTTTTTGCGCGCAAACTTGCACATTTTCCCACGAAATCGATATAATTTTCATGCGAAAATTTGCATTTGCACACGAAACTGTTATAGTTTCACACGACAATTCGCGATCGCGCGCAATGCGAAAATTTGCGCGAAACCCCCGTGCTAATAGTTAGCACTCTTTTGTGAATCAAGCCCAATGTATCTTCGGACGGGAAATTGCATAATGTTACCCACATAATACATATACCGGGGCCCCTACAATCCACATTCCCCAGGTGTAAATTACCAGTCGATAGGATAGGAAATTGCATAGTGTTACCAGCATAATACATATACAGGGGCCCCTACCACCCACATTCCCCAGGTGTAAATGCACAAACATACAAAATAATGCATGCACAGGGGCACTGGCAATCTACATTCTCCAGCTGCAGCTAGAAATACAACACACTGATAAATTATGTACAGGGACACCCCAACTACAGATACACATACAGTACATTGATAATACATGGTATACAGATAAGGCATGTACAGGGACACCCCAGCTGCACACATACAGAACACTGATAATGTATAGCATACAGATACTGCATGTACAGGGACACCCCAGCTGCACACCTACAGAACAATGATAATGTATAGCATACAGATAATGCATGTACAGGGACACCCCAGCTGCACACCTACTGAACACTGATACATACAGATAATGCATGTACAGGGACACCCCAGCTGCACACCTACAGAACAATGATAATGTATAGCATACAGATAATGCATGTACAGGGACACCCCAGCTCATGTACAGGGACACCTCAGCTGCACACCTACAGAACAATGATAATGTATAGCATACAGACAATGCATGTACAGGGACATCCCAGCTTATGTACAGGGACACCCCAGCAGCACACCAACAGAACACTGATAATGTATAGCATACAGATAATGCATGTACAGGGACACCCCAGCTGCAAGTACACTAATAATACATGGCACACTGATAATGCATGTACAGGGACACTGACAATCACATTGCCTGGATACAGATAGGTAGACAGGCAGTACACAGATAATGCAAGTATAGAGAGGCCACTCACAGTCCACATTCCTCAGCTTGTAGGAACAGGCAGAGATGTTGCACAGTCTGGCAGGCGCTGATCGGGGGTCCCGGGCTCTAGAGCTCCTTCCTGCCCAGCTGGGGGCCAGCACAGGGTGGAGGAGCTTCCTAACACCTCGCAGCACCATTTCTGCTACTACACTGGACACATCAGACAACCACTGTACACAAGTCTATCCCCCACCACCACCTCTAACTCTGCCTCTAACCCCGCCTCCCGTCTATCCTGTGTACACAGGTCTGCACGCGCACAGCCCAGCCAATCAGCACACGAGCTGGAGCTGAGGCTTGAAACGCACGCGTCTTGCTTCTAGTGCTTCTGGGTGGCGATTCAGCCAACCACAGCTCGCTTTCCGGTGTGGTTTCTGTGTAGTACAGCAGCTGTTATTACACCAGCCTGATACCACCGTTCATCTGTCTTGACAGCAAAAACCATATTACAGAATTTTGTAAGTTTCACAGCGGAGACAGTTTTAAAAGCAGTGTTGGGGGGTGAGAGAATCATGGAAGAGTTACCAAGGAAAATATAAGTACAGTACAGTATTTTTAAGAAGGTATTTTCACACATTCAGCTTCATGTGACCACATATGACTGCACCTTTAAAAAAAAAAGTTTAATACTTTCGTCATTATTTGCTTATTTCCTGCTCATATTACTTCTCCCTTCACACAGTTTCAATTTGCTTGTTTCAGAGGCAGTGGCACAGTGTTTAGAATCCATGATTTAAGGTCGCAATACATCAGGCGACTTGTTGGCTGATCGACTATCTGATTTGTTTATTCTAATCGGATTGGGTCGAGATTGGGCGCATGTATTGATTGGATATGCTGCAAGATGCTCGATCGAGTGTGCGGCGTTAACGCTGTGCGATATCGGGATGCACAACAAGCACAATGCAACCAATGGTGTAAAATGTGCCCCACGTGGTTGCCATCACACGTGCCCACATTACGTCGGCAACCACCTGGGGTATGAGTATGTGCACTGAGCGTGAAGCCAGCAGGGGACACGAACAGGTAACGAGGGGCACATTTTACACTAGGGGGACAGCGCCATGGGTTCCTTTGCCTTTGTTGTGCGTCCCGATGTTGCACAAGGCTGATCCCAAGAGATATCATGTTGAAACTGATCGGGAATAAACCTGTGGTGTATGGGCACGCAACAGATCTCTCTCCAGTCAGATTTGATCAGTGTGAGATCTGTCTCTTGGTCGATCAGCCCATACATGGTCTGATGTATGGGCACCTTAAGGTAAGGTTCACAGTGGCTGTTGCATTCCCTGCATCAGATACAGTGCAGTGAAGCATACAGTCAATGAAAAGTCTTCTTCAGGGCCCTTTTCCACCAGCGCGTTTGCGCTGGCTGAATCACAAAGTCGCAAACCGCTAGCGATTTTACAATCGCTACGGTTTGCTTTTTAACATAGGAATCGCGGTAGGTCATTTCCACTACCGCGATTCGTTTTTTACCCGAACGCGCGGCGGAGCGATATTTGCCGCGATTTTGCTATGCAGTGCATAGCATAGCAAAATCGCGGCCGCAAAACGTCGGGGAATCGCCGGTTTTGCGATTCAGCAATCGCTAGCGTTCAGCGTGAACGCTAGCGACTGCAGGTGGAAAAGGGCCCTCACTGTTAGCAATCTTTCATTTGCATTAACGCATTGTATGCAGTGTGTTACAGTACCTCACGCCGTTATACTGCAACACACCCGCTGCACTGCGAATGTCGCACAGGTGGTGCAGTGCGGCAAGTCACATTACAAAACAGCCACTATACCGAACCGCAATGCACCACTGTGAAAACAGCCTTAAAGAGAACCCGAGGTGGGTTCTAATAATCCTATTAGCACACAGAGGCTGGATCTGCATATAATGCCCAGCCTCTGTTGCTATACTGTTCCCCCCCAGGCCCCCCTTGTGCTCTGCTGTCCCCCATAAATCAAACGCGGTGTTATGGACATCGCTAGCAGGCTGTTTACATCTGCACTGTCACTCTCGCCGCTCCCCCGCCTCCTCTATGTCTCCGCTCCCCGCCTGCGTCCCCTCCTTCCCCGCTGATTGGAGGGAAGGGACGCAGGCGGGGAGCGGTGACATAGAGGAGGCGGGGGAGTGGCGAGAGTGACAATGCAGAGATAAACAGCTTGCTAGCGACACGCTGCGTGTCGCTAGCAGGGCGTTTGATTTATGGGGCACAGCAGAGCGCAGGGGGGAGCCTGGGGGGAAACAGTATAGCAACAGAGGCTAGGCATTGTATGCAGACCCAGCCTCTGTGTGCTAATAGGATTCTTAGAACCCACCTTGTGTTCTCTTTAAAGGGAGTGAAGTGAAAAAAAAACCTAAGGAGAGGGAAGTCTCTGGGTCCTATAGCGTCCCGGTCTCCTCATGGTCCCTGCGTTCCCCCATTGGCTCCCCCGTTAGCAGTCTACAACCCATGGGCCAGGACGCTACGTACTGCGCACGTGTGAGCGCCCTCTCTCATGCACTCGCACGTTTGCAGTACAGAGCCGCCAGTCTTTGGGAGCCTGAGTGCTTTAGAAGACTTCTGAAGTGTCCCGTGGAGGGAGATTCAAATGGAGAAGCCTGCAGGGGAACGAGGACACCAGGAGCAGAACGGCAAGGCCCTATGGGACCCAGAGCCCTTCCTCTCTTTAGGTGAGGCTTTTTTTTTGGGGGGGAGGGATTCTGTTTTTTTGTCTGGGGGGCATCTGGCTACTTAATTCTTTTATTTGGAGCCATGTGGCTACTTATTACTTGTCTAAGGGTCACATGGGTGACTATTTTTTGTATTTATGGGCTCAAGCTACTTTATTATTTTATACAGGAATAGATCCTTATTACTTAGATTACGATCAAAGAGGGATCTATCTTTTGGCCACATCAGGTGCTGAAGTGTATATGGTTTGCTAATTACAAACCTCATTGTAATTCAGAGGTCTGCCATTAGAGGTCTCAATGCAGCATTCTGATACTATACAGTGATCCAAGCGAGTTGAGGTCCAGCATTAGGATGAGCCCCTATCAGTGCTACTCCTGAATCCTGATTGTTTTCCTGCATGTGAATCTGGATGTAATATTACAGCACATTGAAATAAATAGGCTGCTTCCAAATTTGCGTGCAGGGGAAAAAAAAAGACAGTAGGCAGCATTTTTTTTCACATCATGCATGTGAATCTCCATAGCCTTGGGGCCTCGGATGCGTTTTCGCATTGGAACAAGCATTGGAGGCACACGCTGGTGCAGTGTCCGATAGTGCTACCCTAGAGCTGCCTTCTGTGAGTATTATGTATCCTCATTGGCAACTTTAAACAAATTACCCCAAATATCTCCACAACTATGCCTCCTACACTCCCCAAATTTTGTGCCAATTGCATCCCCCCAACCCTGCTGGTTCCCAAGGCGGAGCAAACAAACCAGCAGGGTGTGGGGACTGCAATTGGGCTCAGAGGTAATTCTGGGGGTCCCCTCTATACCCTCACAATTTGGGAAGTGATGGAGATATTGCCTGCAGCTTAATAGAATAAGAAATCTCGCATCACAGGATCGTACTGCTCATGCGGGGCACCGTAAATTTTAGGGCAGCACAATCGGACACAGCACAAGTTGAAATGTAGCCTTAATCGTGCAGAAACCCCCAAAGCATATTTTTTTGTCAAAAAGTTGTGAAAGCTTGCAAGAAAATATTTGATGTGAGTCCTGATAGGCAGTACATAAAGCACATTTTGTTATTTTGATTTAAAAAAAATGTGTTTTGAAATTAGGCTACTTATACACTCATCAGTATACAAAGGTGCTGTACTTGGCTACACAACTTCTGAGTTACTCCTATCTTTATTATTGCCTGAGGAAGCGGGCTAGAGACCTGCAAAACGCGTTGCATTGATTCTGGAGTACGAATTCAATCTTGTTTGAACCATACATAGTGGTTGTATTTGGTTTTGGGGTGGTAAGTCCACCCTTGCCCCCCATCTTTTATCTGTTTTTACCTATGATTAATTTTTACTCTGCTGACGCCTCAGTTTCCATTGCAATTATTGTTATCCACCTGGTGGATGGGTGAACACCCCTTCTTTTGTTCTACAGAGAGCGACTTTTTAGCCTGAGTTGGGACAGGCCTAATATCCCCATAAGTGCTTTAAAGAGACTCTGTAAGATCAAAAAGTTCCCCTGGGGGATACTCAACTCGGGAGGGGGAAGCCTCAGGATCCTAATGAGGCTTCCCACGCCGTCCTCTGTCCCACGGGGGTCTCGCTGCAGCCCTCCGAACAGCCGCCCGACAGACCCAACAGCCTGTTCAATATTTACCTTTGCAGGCTCCAGCGGGGGCGCTGTTGCGGCTTTCGGCTCCGAAGTAGGCGGAAATACCTGATTTCAGTCGGGCCCACTCTACTGCGCAGGCGCCGGAGACTTGCGCCTGCGCAGTAGAGCAGACCCGACGGCGATCGGGTATTTCCGCCTACTTCGGAGACGCCAGAGCGCCTGCGCAGGAGCCGGGAAGGTAAATATTTACCTGTTCGGAGGGCTGCAGCGAGACCCCTGAGGGACGGAGGACGGCGTGGGAAGCCTCATTGGGACCCTGAGGCTTCCCCCTCCCGAGGTGAGTACCCCCCAGGGGACTTTTTGACATTACAGATTTTCTTCAAGTGGTTGCCTAAACCCGGCAATCAATACTTGTGAGTATATTTCTTATTGCTGCTACCTTGGCATTCCTTTATCATCAATAATACACTATTGGGGCTCTCGATTGTGTTTTTGCTTTCTTTTACACATACACTCATCAGCCTGGCTTAGGTTCTCCTTGGACTTCCATAACTGCTCTTCCACAACACCTCTAATGATATCCTGTAGTATCTTGTGCCAAAATTAGGGCTATGCACTGGAAGCCAGCAGCTCTGAGGCTACGGGTAGAGATGTTGCGAACTGTTCGCTCGGCGAACATCTCTGGGGCTTTTACTACTTCCGGGTCGCACTGACCCGGAGTAGTACGCCTGCGCTGCCCGGCGAAGCGCGTCCTAGATCGCGCTCCTGTTGCCGGGCACTCTCTGCGCATGTGCGTGACGTCGTTCATGACATCACGCACATGTGCAGAGAGTGCCCGGCAACAGGAGCGCGATCTAGGACGCGCTTCGCCGGGCAGCGCAGGCGTACTACTCCGGGTCAGTGTGACCCGGAAGTAGTAAAAGCCCCATGTATTCAGAGATGTTCGCCGGCGAACGGTTCGGGAACCGTTCGCTACATCTCTAGCTACGGGAGGGATTTGGGGAGTAAAGACACAGCTGGTAATTATAACTTGCTTTCAGAAAAGGGCCTGTTGAACATATAATATACAGTGGCAGTCTGCTTTAAAGTAGATCTTTAATTTTATTTTTTTATTTTTTAAGTTTCTCTTACCTGGGACTTCTACCAGCCCCTGCAGACGTCCTGTGCCCAAGCCAGTCCTCAAGGATCCTCTAATCCCCCGCCGCGGCTCACTTTCACTTCTGCCGACTTACAAGTCGCCGGCAACTGTGCCTGTGCGGCCATGGCTGCGTGCGTCCTTGCTCCCGCTTACGTCGCCGGGAGCGTCCTGCACAGGGCAGGTGCATTACTAGGTTTTCGCATACTGCGCCTGCACCAGGATCCTTGAGGACCGGCACGGGCACAGGACATCTACAGAGGGCCGGCCGGTAGAAGCCCCAGGTAAGTGAAACTTGGAGACTTGTAAGTGGTCGCAATACAGTTTAGGAACACCACCCATTATTTAATTTTAAATCTTAAATTCAGATCAGGTATGCTTTAAACTGAAAATAATAATGTGAACCTGCAGGAAAGTTTGGCTTATTCATGCCTTTCAGATTGCAGTGGGGAGGGATATAGATAAACATGCTGCATACAAAATAATATAGCCTGCAGCTCTGTAAAGCTACATACACACATCTGGTAATTGTCGCTCATCGGAGATCGGGTAACAATACCTCGAGCGACAATTCGGAGAATCATGCTGTAGCCTTGAGGCTACCAATGTGTTCTGTTTCAGGTGGCAACATCTTTAGTCCTGCTAGGTGATCTCTGTGGAATGTTTGTTTACTGAGAGTTTTATGCACAGAGGGAGACACTGCTTGCTTGGCAGCTGGAAATAGCTATTATTTCCCACAATGCAACAAGGTTCACAGACAGGAAACTGTCATGGCAATGACATCACACTGTGGGAGGGGTTTCACCTCAATATCAGCCACACAGATTTCCCTGATGATCTTTGTAAAAAAAGGTAAAGATTTATCTCGGGAAAGGGGGTATTAGCCACTGATTGGGATGACGTTCAATCCTGGGTTAAAGTTCTTCTTTAAGTCTCAGAGCACTTGATTTGCATGCTTGTTCAGGGTCTATGGCTATAAGAATAAGAGGCAGAGGATCAGCAGGACAGCCAGGCAATCTGCATTGTTTAAAAGGAAATAAATATGGCAACTTCCATATCCCTCTCACTTCAGTTGTCCTTTAAGTGCATATACAACAATTCCATAGCGTTCCTAGGAAATGGTGGCAGATAGGAGTGTTAAGGTGCCCATTAACGGTACATTTTTTTTACCAAATGCGATCTTTCGATGTGATTTTTACAATTGATTTGTATAGGAAATTCACCGTTTATGAAGGCAATCGATAAGGAATGATTTTTTGGTCGATTGCTGAATAGGATTAAATTTATCCGAAAAGTTGGATTTTGTGATCGAATTTGAAGAAAGAATCGTTCAGTAAATGTTTACAATGGATAATTGCCTTCCGATTAGTTACGATCGTACATTTGGTGAAAAAATTGTACTGTTAATTGGCACCTTTAAAGCTCGCTGTTAGTGAAGGTGTTGAAAATGAGTAACAACGGCTTCTATTTTGTGCAGCTAATTACTCATATTTGTATGGAAGTTTCTAATCTGTACTACAAACAGTGTATTTTGACTGTGGTTACAAAGGTGTGTAGTTTGAGCTGATTGTTCTGGTCACTCTTTCAAACAGAAACAGATAGATAGTATTTAAAGTGAACATGAACTGTAGGAGTATGGTGGATGCCATATTTATTTCCTTTTACACAATACCAGTTGCCTGGCAGCTTTGCTGGTCTATTTGGCTACAGTAGTGTCTGAATCACACATCTGAAACAAGCATGCAGCTAATCCAGTCACAGTTCAGTCAGGAACATCTAATCTGCATGCTTGTTCAGGGTCTATGGCTAAATTTTTTAGAGGCAGATTATCAGCAGGAGATCCAGGCAACTAGTATTGTTTAAAAGGAAATAAATTTGGCAGCTTCTATATCTCTCTTACTTTAAGTTTCCTTTAATAACATGTATTTATATTTACAAAAGAGTTTGTGCTGCACAGATCTATGATTATGGCAAAAAGTGTAGTTTCCCTTTAAGTGTCCAGTCCCCGGCTTGTGTTATCTGCAACACACCTTTTCCCATCTTTCTCTTTACTTTTTGTCCACAGTAACATATTCCTTCCTCTCCTTTCAGAACACAGCATTTTTACAGCGCCGAAGTGGGAAAATATGTCAAACATATCAACAAAGTGCCACACCCAAATCCAGTATGCGTTCATCACTCATGCCCAGAAGTTATTTCCATAGCAACCCACCCAAACCATGCCAAGCAATATGTGCGGCAAACACCCAAATAAGGAAGTGGCTGAAGGCAATGAAGTGGGAATGAGGAGTGTGGTCACATGACTACATATTATGCAACCTCTGTATCCCGGAGCTCGTAAGTTTTATTGTGTTATTCTGACAGCTGGAGAGAAATTCTGGGTATTTATTATTATTATTTATTGTATTTATAAAGCGCCAACATATTACGCAGCGCTGCACAATAGATAAATGGGTTAACATACAGGTAGAACATACGGAAACTCACAACAAAACAAGATCATGCAAATGATTTTATAACAATACAGTGTCATAGGTCAAGATAGAGACTGTTCGAGTCTACAAGAAGGGTGGTTGTGAGTAAGATTGCATAATCAAGAGGTAAAATCAACAAGTGCATTGCTGATAAACTCTGACGATCACTGCAGCTGTACTTAAAGGTAACCTGAAAGGAAAAAAACGTTTCCCAAGTGGGCACTGCCAGTAAAAACTTTCCATTTATCGGAACAGATCCAAGTGGACACAATGGATCCTATGCAAATCAATAGGGATCCGTTCACATCAGTCCGTTTGGAAGGGACTAGTTCGTTATGTTCCAACAAGTGGAACTCAAGTTTGGGTCCTGCACGATTTCTCCTGATTGGCCAGACAAATGGATGGCGATGGAGGCCGAAAGAACCAATGATAGGAGTGTCTGTTCTCACTAGGCTGTTGGCCACATATGTTTCACTAAATACTCACCTGTCGTCTTCCATTAGGATCCGACGCCACTGCTGCTGCCATCTATTTGGGTAACTGCACGGTAGAAACCCCAGTATACCGATCACCGTGCCCCAGCAGAAGCATCAGGCTTCCATTGATTTGCAATAGACCAATGGGAATCGTCTCTCCCCAGGGTGGATTCTCATTGGTTCACTGAGTAGTGGAACAATGAAAATACCCCCTGGTGGTCATGGAGGATTCCTATTGGTCTTTTGCAAACCATTGGGAGCCTGATTCTTCTGGTGGGGCTTTCGGATTGGTATACCAGCATTTCTAGCATGCATAGGAATCAAATGGTGGCATAAAAGGAAGACATACAAACTCCTC
Source organism: Hyperolius riggenbachi (assembly GCF_040937935.1). Lineage (NCBI taxonomy): Eukaryota > Metazoa > Chordata > Amphibia > Anura > Hyperoliidae > Hyperolius > Hyperolius riggenbachi. The sequence continues at coordinate 57,965,124 of NC_090656.1, read as the reverse complement.
CTCCTGACCTGTTGTATGTTATTATGTAATATGCAATGGGGTCATGAAGGAGAAGCTCCCCTATTAGGATGAAGGTGACAGTACGGAGCCACGGACCTAAGGATCAGCACACTGGCAGGGACAGGTCGCTACACTGCTAAAGACTCTGCAGGGGCCCCAAGTTGGGGGAGATGGAGGGGAGCAGCCTGCTAGGGGGCTCTGGGGGTGAATTTGGCAACAGCAGAGGGGCCCCTAATGCAGTTTTGGGGAAGGGAGGGGGGGACTGTCAGGAGAGCCCCCAGGTTAATTGTGCTCAGGGGCCCCTTTGTGACTAGAACCGGTGTACACAAGTAAAGCATTGTAATTTAGGTGTATAGAACAAGGCAAAATGATATCAGGTGGGCTTTATGTGGCGCTTTGAGTCCGCCAGGAGAAAAGGGCGATATAAATGTTCTGTGCTTGTTTGTTTGTTTGTTTATACGCACACACAGAGCTGTGCGGGGAGAACAAAATATCCATTGAGTTATATTAGCTAGTACACAGACGTCCACAACATAGGGCAAGAGGGGTCAGCCGAACCAACTGATGGTTCCAGGGGGTACTCGGGCTTGATATACTTAACCAAAAATAACAAATTTAGAGTTTTAGAAAATGAGAAGTCTTATTTAAACAATATCAAATTATTATATTAGCTATTTAAAAGTAATAGTAAAAGCTTGGAAATTGTTTAGAACCAATTATCATGTACTACGATTAAATATAAATTTGTCAAGGGGTACTTGTGATAATGGTTACTATGCTAGTGGGTACTTGGGGAGTACAGGGTTTTAAAAGGGGTACATACCAATATAATGTTGAGAAACATTGCTATATATAGAGCATTCCCGCTCCTCTCCTGGTCCCGACGTTCCTTACCTGGCTCCCCCATTAGCAGTCTCCAATCAGTTGGAGACTGCTCTCTACCATTGCCGGAGTCTTTGGAAGTCTCAGGGAACCGAGTGCTCCCGAAGACGGACCGCCCTGTGCTGCTCATGTCACGTGCTCGTGCGTGTGCAGTATGGAGCCGTCTGTCTTTGGGAGCACTCGGGCCCCTGAAGACTTCCAGAGCCTCCTGCAGCGGGAGATTTGAACCGGGAATCCAGCGCTGGAACACGGGGACCGTAAGGGGAACAGGTAGGCTCATTAGGACCTAGAGCTTTCACTCTCTTTAGGTAAGTATCTGTTTTATTTTGTTTTTTTTAATATTGGCTTCAGATTTACTTTAAGGTGTCCATTAATGGTACAATCTCCCAAATGTATCGACCGTATGTTCATTCAGATCGGGTACCATTCATGGTGTCAGTCCAAAATGAACAATCAATCTATCGATTTTTCCATTGACCCAATTTCAGATCAATTCTATTAGTCTCATCAGATTGTTTATAATTTTACACTCTGTTGGTTGACCCGAACCACCATTTCCGATCGATCACAATGATTTCATCGGAAGGTCAATCGTTTTGGGAAATTGGATTGTTAATGGCCAACTTTTGTCTCAAGGGTCTCCTTCTAATGCTGTTCTTCTACGAGTCTGAAAATTACAATTATGGCATCCACTGATCTCCAATCAATGTGTTTCAAGAAAGTCAGAACTATATATAAAGTATATGACCCTTGTTTGTAGATATGGCCCAACACATCCATCAGCTTCAGTCTGGGGACTGACTAGAGATTTGATATATTATAAAAACTTTCAAAACTTTTGAAGGACATTTCACAAACATAATGTGTTCATTATAAATGGTAATCTTCTTCTCCCAATCCAATGAAATACTGCATAGTCCTACTTGCAGAACACATGGATGAACAGGCAGAGCAGCAGCATGTTAGGTGTTTATGAGGCCATATAAACAACACATGATGCTGACAGAGGGATATTTGTGAGAAAGCAGCAAGAAGGATATGAAATGCATAGCGATAATGCCTGGGTTGGGAGAGGGAGGGGATAAGGGTCAAAAAGTAGGTAAACACTCAAAACTGCACCACAGTGTATCGTACAAATCTACACATAGATGAACTTTCCTCTACTTTACCTTGCAGCAGTGAGATAAAAACTGTACTGATGAAATTTTTTAAATTCTAAGTTAACTTACACCTGTAACTTTAAAGGGAGAGAAATTCAGATACTTACCTTGGTAGAGGTACCTCCAGAGGCATCTTACATCCTCCTCCCAATTACCGATGGACAATGGTACCCTCTGGAAATTTGTGGCCACACTACGCAGGCTCAGTGCTACTGCACAAGAGTTTCTTTAAAAAAAAGGTCTGTCTTGGCAGAACCTGTCTGCAGGAGTCCCCCCCCCCCAACATTTCCTAAAGATTAGGCACGCTGGATCTTTAGTACCAAAGACGCCAATTGCATTGTTCTCCTCCCCCCTCTATACAGGCTAGTGATGTGTCCATACAGCACTCAACCTTAAACTGTTGCCTGAGGGATTGAGTCCCAATCTCTGCAGGGAATAATCATTGTAGGGTTGTACCAGGCTTAAGTTCAGGCAAGTAAGAAGAAGATATTTATGTACCTTAACAGGTCCATAATCTTTAGCATTTCAGTTGTAATAAATGAAACACATACCTATATTGAGTGATTGTTATTCTGGTCACATGATCACAGTACTTCTGTTTCAAATAGTAAGAGGGGTGTACTGTAAGCAAACAGTCCCTGTATTTCTTCAGACTGCATAATACGGTCAGTCACATCACTGCTGCTCTCTGAGCGGAGTTCCTAATCTCTGGTTCATAAGGAACAACCAATTGCTCTCCAGATACTCAGCTGTTCCCATCATGCTTTGCACTGTACCATCTAACACCACTCTAATGCATGCAGAATCTAACCATTACTGGCGTCTCAAGTCTGGAACTCTCAATCAATATATATTTGTCTCAAATGATCTGCCTGGCTAACTTGCAGTAGTGATGGGTCGTTCACGAACGACAAGAGCTGGTTCTCAGTTTTGAAAGAGCTGATGCCTCAGCCGCCCCACACAGCTCTGATTTGCTGTGTAATAAAAGGCGCTGAGGCATGCTGGGAGATGTAGTCCTCCTGTTGCAGCTTGTAGGAGTGTATGGGGCGGAGCAGAGCAGTAGCAGGAGGGATTGCCCCAGTCAGAGAAGCAGTCTGGAGTTGTCATGGAGACAGGGGCGGGGCTTCTACTCAGTGGTGTCTAGTGATATTTAATGAAGAGCCGATTCAGAGCCGTAAGAGCCGGCTCTTTAATGGGAGCCGATTCAGAAGAGCCGATTCTCCGAGAAGAGCCGGAATTCCCATCACTAACTTGCAGGCATTAGGGCGGGTTTCCGAGACAGATGCTGACACTTGTGCTGTACGATAACGCCTCTGAATCCCTGTAGCCGTGCATGGCATGAGTTGTCCGAAAATCTGCTCCAAGTTTCAGCTTTTTTCCCCACATGCCAATTATGAAGCAACCTTTTGATTTCATTACACTGCGAGCCCCGGTCCGAATTCGAGTGCAGGGAATTGCTGTGATTCACCTCCAGTGGTAAGATTACTGACTAAAAACTGAGTCTGAATGTTTAGAAGTCTTGCTGCTGACAACTTTTGAAGGATAAAAAAAATTGAATACTCAAATCTATCAAATGTTATGTCTACAAATGCCAAATTCAAAGAAGCTTCATGGAATTCTCCTTCATTTTTTTATTTCCTTTTTATATGAAAGGGAACATTTAAAGTTCAGTAAACAGGATGAGTCATTCACAATGAGTCACAGGAGGAGGCTCAGAACTCCTGGAAATAAATGAAACACAGGGGAAAATATTCTGCACAGACTGAGCCGAGAACCTGAACATAGTTCATAAAACTAGCGGGCTTAAAGTGTACCAGAGATCATAAGTGACACAGAATCGATACTTACCCGCGGCTTCCTCCAGCCCCATAAACACGTGGGAGTCCCTCGCCGTCTTCCCGCGGTCTGCCATTGAGCCGTGGTCAGCCCTGGTAATTTGCTCAGTCACTTCAGTCTGGGTCTACTGCGAATGCATGGGAGGTCCGCGAATGCGCAGAAGACCCAGACTGGACCCGACTGAAGCAATTACCGGGGCTGATCGCAGCTGAACGGCAGACCACGGGAGGACGGCGAGTGACTCGCCCGTGTTTATGGAGCTGGAGGAAGCCGTGGGTATGTATTGATTTTGTGTCACTTATGATCTCTGGTACACTTTAAGATAGAAGATTAAGCCTTTCCCTCGATGAATATCCGCATGCAAGATAGATAGTTTCATTATCCATATCTTTAGGGTAAAAAAATCCAATTCAGTTTTTCTTTTGAATTTTCTCCTAGGAAGTACCGTAATTTTCCATCTTCTGTTTAAAATAACTTTTTAGTACTCTGCAATTGAAAAAAGTACCAAAAAGTAGGAGATGAAGTATTTTCTTGCTTGCTGGTGGCTTAAAGTAGAGATGGCCCGAACAGTTCGCATGCAAACTTATTCGCGCAAACTTCGTTGGTTCGCGATCGAACGCAAACTATATGCGAGTTCGACCCGCCCCCTATACTACATCATTAGGGTCAACTTTGACCCTCTACATCACAGGGTAGCCAATCAGGCTACACTCCCTCCTGGAGCCCCCCCCCCCCTTATAAAACGCAGGCAGCGTCAGCCATTTCACTCACTCGTGTGGCTGCAGTAATTAGAGAAGGGAGAGAACCTTGATGCTGACATAGGGAAAGCTTAGTTAGGCTCTCGTGTTAGGCTTGTTAGGTTGCTCCTTCTTGCTGATCTTATTGCTAAAAAGCACTCCTCATCCTCAACAGCTCTTTTGAGAGCTAATGTTGTTCTTGTGATCTATTTTTGTGTGTGTGTGTGTGTCAGTCGCAGCTGCTGCTGACACCTTGGCCCCTTGGTAATTCCTACTGTGCCACTGCCAGGCCCAGCACATTCAGTGACTACCTGTTAGTGTGACAGCTGCACATTTGTAATACCAATCAGTGCATATACCTACCTGTTCAGTGCACCTACCGACCTACGTGAGCGTACGCAGAGTCACTGCACCTGTTGACGGTACCTGTGTGTGTGACAGCTGCACATTTGTAATACCAATCACTGCATACCCACCTGTTCAGTGCACCTACCTACTTACGTGATAGCAAGCAGTGTTATATACCGGTCACTGCACCTGTTCACGGTACCTGTGTGTGTGACAGCTGCACATTTGTAATACCAATCACTGCATACCCACCTGTTCAGTGCACCTACCTACCTACGTGACCGCAAGCAGTGTTATATACCAGTCACTGCACCTGTTCACGGTACCTGTGTGTGTGACAGCTGCACATTTGTAATGCCAATCACTGCATACCCACCTGTTCAGTGCACCTACCTACCTACGTGAGCACACGCAGTGTCACTGCACCTGTTGACGGTACCTGTGTGTGTGACAGCTGCACATTTGTAATACTAGTCATTGCATAATTGTTCACAGTACCTGTGTGACCGCACACTGTGTAATATACCAGTCCGTGCATACCTGGTGACTGCACCTGTGTGACAGCTGCACATTGTATTGTAATAACAGTCACTGCATACCTTTCACTGCACCTGTGTGACTGCACATTGTATTAGTCAAGTCAGTGCATACCTTTCACTTCACCCCCCCCCCCCCTCCGATATGGACAAAACAACAGGCAGAGCCTGAGGCTGGCCACCCGGCAGGTCTGTTCGAGGTCGTGCTGACGTGATTTTGTGTGGCCCTCGCCCAAAGTATCTTCTTCTGCAGCCAACAGCGCTACTACAAGCACCACATCCGCTGCATTTGACACTTTGCAGGAGTTACTTGGTGGGGAATTAACTGATTCACATACATTATTGTTACAAGATGAAGGCGCTAAGCAAGTTACACCACCTCATATGTCGGAGTTAGGCGACACTATGGACGTAACGTGTGAGGAGGAGGATGATGAAGTACCTGCTGTTGGTGCATTTTATTAGGTATCTGAGGTAAGCGAAGCTGGGGAGGATGATTATGATGATACAGATGCCAAGTGGGTTCCTAAGAGACAAGATGACCAAGGGGACAGTTCAGAGGGGTAGTCTGAGAGGAGTAGGAGGAGACGAGTTGCTGAAAGAAGCAGGGGGTGCTCGTCTTCACAAACAGCTGGTGGCAGTGTCCGGCGCCATGTATCGCCACCTATAGACAGCCAGCCAACATACCCTTCAATGTCAGCTGCTGATGCCACCATAGTGCCAACAGCCTTGTAGGGACAACTGCCTTATGAAGACACGTGGAGAAAAGGCACAAACTGCAATGGGAAGAGCACTAGAGGAAAAGCAGCACACAAAAGAAAAGCCACCCTCCTTCTCTTCCTTCTTAAGGTGCATCATCTTCATCCGCTTTCTCCCTTGCACCTTCACAATCACAGCCACCCTCTACCACTCCGCCTCTCACCTTGAGCGGTTCCTGCTCCTCTGCACACAGCAGCAGCCAGGTATCCGTGAGGGAAGTCTTTGAGCGGAAGAAGCCAATGTCTGCTAGTCACCCCCTTGCCCGGCGTCTGACAGCTGGCTTGGTGGAACTGTTAGCTCGCCAGCTGTTACCATACCAGCTGGAGGACTCTGAGGCCTTCGGAAAATTTGTGGCCATTGGGACACCGCAGGCCGCAATTATTTCTCAAAAAAGCGATACCAAACTGTACCATGAAGTTGAAAGGCAAGTGATGTCATCTCTGGCACACAGGGTTGGGTCAAGGGTCCATCTGACCACGGATGCCTGGTCTTCCAAGCATGCACTCCACAAGATCCGCACCGTCAAATATCCATCTTTATTAATCCATTAAAAGGTTAAAAGCTGTGTGGGTAAGTATAAGGTGACGCACAGGCGTATCCAATAGACGCTTATTATCTAGGATATCAACCCGCTTACCACCCGCAGCCTGTCATACAGACGCCGACAGCGTCCGCTATAGGACTGTGAAAAAATCACCAATCCCAGACAACAGGGGCGGACCTCGGGGCGTCTAATAACCGTCTATTGGATGCGGACGTGGTCGGCTGAGAGCCGATTGGAGGAGCTATTTCAGTACTGAGCTGCTGATTGGATAGCAGATAAGTTTGGGACATGGACTATATCTTTCTTCATGTTGATTGGCTGTATACATTTTGAGGGCACAAGGAGACGTTTTTATACTTTGCCCAGCGTATATCGTAGGGTAATGTTTGGTGAGTGCTCTCCTGCTTCTTTTGCATGATTTGTAGTGTTTTAAACTCATACATTTATATATCTGCCACGTGTTTCCGTTGCACTTGTTTGGCTATCCCCGATTGGTGGAGGGTTTCTTATACATATGCATATATGGTAATGTTGCAGTTCCCTATGTGGTCCATCTTTTACCTTTATAAATGTGTGTTTTAGCATGTGATGTTTAATGTGGGTCTGTGATGGTTTGAGAAAGGACTGATACAGCCCAAAACACCTGTGCGTCACCTTATACTTACCCACACAGCTTTTAACCTTTTTATGGATTAATAAAGATGGATATTTGACGGTGCGGATCTTGTGGAGTGTTTGCAAGCACTTGTTACTCCAGAGTTGATCTCGACACGTCTGATCACCATTGGTGCGGTAGCATTTACTACAAAGTGGTCTTCCAAGCATGGTCAGGGCAGGTACATTACTTACACAGCCCATTTGGGCAACCTGGTGACCGCTGGCAAGCAGGGAGTATGTGGCTGTGCAGCGGCCCTAGTTGTGACACCTCCACGGCTTGCAGGCAGGCCTGCTGCCACTTCCTCTCCTCCTGCTACATCCTCTTCACTGTTGTCCTCCTCCTTGGCTGAGTGGCAGTTCAACTCTACTGGTGCTGCGATCTCCTTTCCAGCTACACAGCCCCAGCTCCCAAGGGCCTATGCTGCATGCCAGGTACGACGGTGTCACGCCATCTTAGACATGTCTTGCCTCAAAGCGGAGAGTCACACTGGAGCAGCTCTCCTGGCTGCTCTTAACAAACAGGTGACCCCGCACCAACTGGAGATCAGCAACGTGGTGTGTGACAACGGCAGCAATCTCATTTCGGCTTTGAATTTGGGAAAGTTGACACATGTACCCTGCATGGCACATGTGCTTAATCTCATAATTCAGAGATTTGTGTCTAAGTACCCAGGCTTACAGGACGTCCTGAAGCAGTCCAGGAAGATGTGTGGGCATTTCAGGCGGTCTTACACGGCCATGGCACGCTTTGCTGATATTCAGCGGAGAAACAAATTGCCGGTGAGACGCTTGATTTGCGATAGCCCGACTCACTGGAATTCGACCCTCCTGATGTTCAACCGCCTGCTACAACAAGAGAAAGCCGTCAAACAGTATTTCTACAACTACAGTCAAAGGACATTCTCTGGGGAGATGGGGATGTTCTGGCCGAAGTACTGGACACTGATGCGAAATGCCTGCAGGCTCATGCGGCTGTTTGAGGAGGTGACAAACATGGTGAGTTGCAGTGAAGGCACCATCAGCAACTTGATCCCATATGCTTTCTTCCTAGAGTGTGCCGTGCGTTGAGTGGTGAATCAAGCTGCGGAGGAGCGTGAACAGGAGGAAGAGTTGTGGGATCAATTCTCAGCAGAAGTAGATTATTCCTCAACACCTGCGGCAGCACAGAGGGGGGAGGAGGAGGAGGAAGTGTCGTGTGGGGAAGAGGAGTCAGATGATGAGGAAGTTGTTGTTTTGGAGGAGGAGGAGAAGGCGGCGGAAGAACACCCGCAGCAGGTGTCGCAGGGGGCTTGTGCTGCTCAACTTTCCCGTCATATTGTTCGTGGCTGGGGGGAGGAGGAGAACTTAGCTGTCATCACTGAGGAAGAGCAAGAGGAGATGGATAGTACGTTTGCATCCAATTTTGTGCAGATTGCATCTTGCATGCTGTCCAGCCTGTTGAGGGACCCCCGTATAAAAAAAACTCAAGGGGAATGAGCTGTACTGGGTGGCCACGCTACTAGACCCTCGGTATAGGCACAAAGTGGCGGAGATGTTTCCAACTCACCAGAAGGCAGAAAGGATGCAGCACTTGCAGAACAAGCTGTCAACTATGCTTTACAGTGCGTTTAAGGGTGATGTCACAGCACAACTGAATAAAGGTGCCACTGCCAGTAATCCTCCTCCTCCCATGCCCACGCAGGCAAGGACAGGACTATCTAGCGATCTCATGGTGATGTCGGACATACGGACATTCTTCAGTCCAACATCTCGCCTTAGCCCTTCCGGATCCACCCTCCACCAACGCCTGGACCGGCAGGTAGCCGACTACCTGGCCTTAAGTGTGGATGTAGACACTGTGAGCAGCGATGAACCCCTGGACTACTGGGTGCGCAGGCTTGACCTGTGGCCAGAGCTGTCACAGTTTGCCATCCAACTTCTGTCTTGCCCTCCCTCAAGCGTCCTGTCAGGAAGGACCTTCAGCGCAGCTGGAGGCATTGTCACTGAGAAGAGAAGTCGCCTAGGTCACAAAAGTGTTCTGTAACTCACCTTTATCAAAATGAATGAGGCATGGATCCCGGAGGGCTACTGCCCACCCGAAGACTAAGTCAGTCCCCACACACAGCATCTCTGCCTGCATGCCATGTGACTGCCTGCCCCATGACTAAGTCGGTCCCCACACAGCATCTCTGCCTGCAGGCCACTTGACTGCCTTCTCCGCCACCACCAACAGGGCCCAGGACTCCAGGCGGATTCCTGAATTTTTAAGCCCGCTGTTAGCAGCGGCCGCTATAATAATTTTTCTGGTGCGTGCACATGCCTGCCTAATTTTTCTGGCTGCACTGCAGCTGCAACAACAAAACAAAAGGCATGTACATGTGTCAATTCTCCTTCGTGATTGTTACCTTGCCGCGGTGAAGGGGCTTGCGTATCACAATGAAGCAATGACCGCCGGCTATATGAGTGTCTCGGGGAGGGGGGGGGGGGGTTGCACAACCAAGATTCTAAGGTCGTTGCTTCATTGTAGACAGAACAAATTTGATCAGCTGGACAGTCATTGTTGTTCTGTCATTGAGCTACCTCGGCCCGGCGACCATATGGGCTGCACTCTGGCCATGGTGCGCACCAGTCCAGCACGGCCATCACTACACAAACAGCTGTTTGCGGTGCGTTACACAGTGAGTTTGGTCTGTCAGTGTGAAGCAGTACTCTAATTACACTAACTGATTGATGTTTACACATGCAACTATACAAGATGTCTTAAAGCACTTTAGGCCTTCAATTTAGCATGCAATGTGATTTCTGCCCTTAAAATGCTGCTGTGCGTCAAATCCAGATATTTCCCCGGGACTTTTGGCGTGTATCCCACTCCTCCATGCAAAAACTCAGATGTTAGACCCCTTGAAACATCTTTTCCATCACTTTTCTGGCCAGCATAAATGTTTGTAGTTTTCAAAGTTCGCATCCCCATTGAAGTCTATTGCGGTTCGCGAAAAGTTCGCGAGAACCAAACTTTTTGTGGAGGTTCGCGTTCGAGGTTCGCGAACCAATAATCGGAGGTTCGAGCCATCTCTAAAGTGAACAGTCAAGAGATAAACAATTGTATCTATCCTGCTACTCCTAATGACTTTTAGATATCCCACAGTGTTATGTTATGTTTTGAAAAACTTATGCTGGTAATACACAATGCGTTTTTGCAGCAGATAGATGGTTCGATAGATAATTTCTGACATGTCTGATGTCACTTTTGAATGTTTTGCCGCTCGATTTCTCGTTCAAGTGATTGGAAAAAGATAAGAACAACGAGCAGAAGCTAAGAGAATTGAGTGGAGAATCGAGCAGCAAAAACGTTCGAGTGGCAGAAACGCATCGTGTATTCCCAGCATTAAAAAAATAGATTTATTGTTTTGTACAGTCTGTTTCTGTATCTCAGAGTGCTCAAATATATGAACTATTGACCTTTCTTTATCTTGGCAGAGAACTGGGCTTCTTAAGGGGCCCATACACCTAACGATTTCCCGCCGAAATACGGCCGTTTCGATCACAGAGATCGAAACGGCCGTGAAATCGTCGTGCACTCCGCTGACAGAACGATGGATTTTCGTCCGAAATCCATCGTTCCCGTCGACTCCCGTCGATCCATCCGTGCGGAAGATTTTTCCCGATCCCAGCAGGTCGGGAGTGCGTCGATAGCGGCGTTCGAAAGCCAGACGACCGACGCAATACAGCGGAGATACATTACCTGCTCCGCCGGCGCGAGTCACCGCTGTCACCTCCCGGCTGGCATCTTTTCCGCATCATGGCATCCGGCATAACTTCCTGTGTCACTGCAGTGACAGCGGAAGTACAAATAGAGGGCGCTCTATTTGAACTTCCGCTGTCACTGGAGTGACAGAAAGTTATACGCGGATGCCGGATGTGTGATGCGGAAGGTGATGGGAGAAGATGCCAGCCGAGAGCCGATGCAGAGAAGATGCCGGGACCAGGCGGAGAAGAAGACAGCGGTGGACCAGGGGACTCGCGCCGGTCAGAACAGGTAATGTATGAGGGGGGGGGGGGGGGGGCAGCAGCGGCAGCTCCACAGATCGTGATCGGTTTCAGGCTGAAATCGATTCACAATCTGTTTGCAGTAAGGTGGCCAAACGATCCCTCTCTGATCAGATTTGATCAGAGAGGGATCTATCTTTTGGTCGAATCTGATGGCAAATCGACCAGTGTATGGCCACCTTTATGCTAGGTACAAAATCTAACAGAAAATTGTATGGTGTGTACCTAGCAGTCTTTGATGAATTGATACCTAGCAGCCTTTGATGAATTGATGCCAGAGAAAGCAGCTATCATTCCTTATGGTTGTAATTCTTGTGTCAGTTGCATAGCAGAATATTAACTCTTTCAGGCAGAGAAAGAAGAAAAGTATCACAGCATATTTATTTGTGTGCTATGCACTGTACATACACATGTCTAGCTCATCATGTCACATATCACTTAAGGTTCTCTTTAAATGAAACATGAGGCAGCCCATAAAAAAAGTTAGATACTTACCTAGATAGAGGAAAGTGTCTGGATAGTCCAGAGGCTTACCGTGTCCTCCTTGCCCCAGCACTGTCATGCACGGACTTTCTAAACATATTCAACAAGGACTTGTCAGCTCTGTTTTTGTGGACGTACAGTAAGCATGCTCTTACATAAATGGCTCCATGCTATTGCACAGGTGCAGCTGTACTCGCGGCCACACTAGTGCCAGAGAGGAGCGCCACAGCAAACTTTCAGAGGGTCCTAGGTAACCTCAAGGAGGATGTGGGAACCCTTTGGAGGACCAGAGGCTTCCCTCTCCTTAGATAAATATATTTTTTATATACTGCCTCAGGTTTGCTTTAAAAGGCATTTTATTGATAAGATGTGAAAATATAACCTAGAAGAAAACGTTGGAAAAAAAAAGTGATTTGAATAAGGGCCAAGAAGTGTAAGCTATGTATTATGTCAAAGAAGAAGCACCCAGGTTACACAACACAAACATTTCTACAGTTTCTGATAAGAGAACTGGTTAGATTTGTAAGGAAAAATATTTGTAAATTGACAAAGACAAAATGTTTCTACTTCTTAAATTCTAATTCCACTTTTGTTAGGAAATTGCCATGAAATGGAAATTTGTATGCTCAGCTATTGGTCATTTGTACAGTGGCGTCAGCTGTGGATAAGGATAATAATTCTGGATCCACTCTGTGGTGAGACATGAAAGTCTGTATTGTGGACAGTTTGTGGTTTTGGACCTCAGTGAAGGGCACCCAAGAGCCACCATGCCCCCCTCTTGTAGCACGTTCCTTAATTTGCTCCAGGTCTGGGAGGTTGTTAGCCCTATACACAGCTTTCATTGTATGAACAAACCAGGTGGGAAAGGATCCGACTAAGGTCAGTTCTTCTTTTCTATATCCCTAGGCAATGAGCGATAATCTTTATGTTTTGCAGAAATGCTTTGTCGTGTCATTGTTGGCTTTAAATGTTTTGGCTACGTCCCGAGAATGCACTTTTTAAGTATGCATATTTAAGTAGACTGCATCCATGTATCTCAAAGGAAGAAAGCATGAAGGGAAAAGAACATGAACATCTAAATGTACTGGGCAACCATATACAAAAATCAATATAGGGTCACCAATATGGAAACCACCATCTGGAATTGTAGAGATAAATTGTTGAAATATAGTTTCCAGTGCGATGCTGGGTACACACGGTACGATTTTCCATGCGATAGATGCATCTGATTGATAAAATCCCTCATGTCCGATATTATGTCCGATCGATTCTGCGCTCTATTTCTCATAGAAGTGAATGGAAAAAGATAATAAAGCCGGCGTAGATAAGAGAATCGAGCACAGAATTGACTGCAGAATTGAGTGGAAAAACGATTGGGTCGGAAAATCGACAGGAAAATCGTACCGTGTGTACCCAGCATTAAGTTAGATGCCAGTAAATTACAATTTACAATAAGATCAAAGGGTTAGGGTCTTTATAGCAATTCTGAGTCTAGCAGCCTGAGGCAATATTTCAGCGTGGCACTTTCTAGAGGCGGCAAACTGATAAGGATCCTGTAAAAAGAATTGTTCCAATGACTGCATGTGCCCGCCACACAGATTAAGAATTATACAAACTTTGGAATTTGTACACTGTCCCTGCTCCCCAGGGTTCATAAAAATCATCTCAGTCTGCAGCAATGTTCTGATGATTTAAAGTGAACCAGAGACGAAGCACCCTCATGTATTTTACCATATATATCAGTGGGAACATTAGAGAAAACACCTACCCTCCTCTCTGTTTTATTCTTCACTGCTCAGCAGAGCCGGGACAAGGTCCTCCAGCACCCAAGGCTGAGACACCAAAGTGCGCCCCTCCATCCCTGCCACCCCAGCCGTCACACACTGATTGCTATTAGACTAAGAGGCGCCACATTGCCCACAACCTCCCTAACACCTCAAAATCTAGTTATCTGGCTTGCAGTGACTGCCATGTATCCCCTTTTCTTATTTCTTTCTGCTTCAAACACAATTAGGAATGACAGCTGAATGAATTATGCGCTCCCTCCTACACTGCGCCCTGAGGCTGGAGCCTCTCCAGCCTGTGCCTCGGCCCGGCCCTGCTGCTCAGCTTGCTTGTTATTAGCCCCGATAAAATGCCCGACTGAGCATTCAGTCTGGCTTTGCTCAGGAATCATTATAGCTGAGTCTGTCTTCTCTGATGTCTTTTCAAGCCCAAGCCTGCCCCCTTCTGGCTCTGATATAATGACTCAGCTATAATGATTCCTGAGCAAAGCCAGACTGAATGCTCAGTCTGGGATTTTTATCAGGGCTGAAAACAAACAGGCTGAGCAGTCAAGAATGAAACAAAGAGCTAGGTAGAGGTTTTCTCTAATGTTCCCACTGATATATATGGTAAAATACATGAGGGTGCTTTGTCTCTGGTTCACTTTAATGTACAAAGTTAGAGGCAAAGCAGTCACAGGTTGAAAAAACTTTTTGACTGCCCCTATTCACCCAGTCCTCTAAAGACATTCCTTAGATTCACACACAGGCTAGTGACCTTATGGTGTCTGATTACAGACAGAGTGGAGAGGGTTATGCTAGGTACACACCATACAATTTTCTGGCAGATTTACCTGCCAGATCAATAATTTCCAACATGTCCGATCTGAATTTTGATAGATTTTTTGTTTTTCCGATCATTTTTTAAATCGTTTTTTCAATATTTTTTTTCAATAGATTTTTGTTCAGATCTATAAAAATCGATCCAAAAAACGATCCAAAAAAACGATAAAAAAAACTAGCAGAAAATCGAAAAATTGATTGAAATGTAGATGTTGGACATGTTGGAAATAATTGATCTGGCAGGCAGGTAAATCTGCCAGAAAGTTGTATGGTGTGTACCTAGGATAAGAGCAATCTGTATTACATGTCTGGAGATCAGAGTGATCTAATCTGCCAGGAATCAACAGGAAATAGCAACAGGTGTATGGGCACCTTCATAAATATAAACACCAGGAACTATCAGAAATTGTTCATTTGATTTATGGAAGTATCCTAAAGTAAAATAAAATCTTAAAGACAAGTACAGGGCAGGGGGATATAGATCAGTACTGATTGGTAGTCAGGTACATGTAGATATTGCAGGGCTTAATGTCAGTTCAAAGAAAAACAATTGCAATCTAATTGCACTTCTTGCTTTATCGTGCTAATTGATTCTGTTACTAAACTGCTGTGTATGTTTAAACATCCTGCGATATCCTTTGGTTTTAAAACAGGGAACTGCATGAAGTTTGCACAAGTGTTGAAACAGTTACTGTTCCTGACTTTCTGTAATTTTGAGTCGCTCTACCCTATCCCCCACACACACTAAGCAGGAATGATGAGGAACAGCCACGCTTACACCAATGATGGCCAGGTGCGGTGACTGCACTGTGGTTGGGGGGATAATATGCAGCGTGTTGGGTATTTTTTGTATCTATAATATATGTAATGCCCACTGACCCCAGTGATGACACATAGGGGCAATTGTTTCAGTTTAAATGTAGGGTGATTGCTGTGTGTCAGATGTGGAGTAACTATTGCATTTTAAATGTGTGGTGGCAGGATGGGGGCGCCCCCACAGTGTTTGCTTCAGGCAGCATTAAGTTTAGAAGTGTCCCTGCTCGTCTTGCACTGCTGGGTCCCCAGTTAGAATCCCAGCCAGGGAACTATCTGCACAGAGTTTATACAGTGGGTTGCAAAAGTATTCGGCCCCCTTAAAGTTTTCCACATTTTGTCACATTACTGCCACAAACATGCATCAATGTTATTGGAATCCCACGTGAAAGACCAATACAAAGTGGTGTACATGTGAGAAGTGGATCGAAAATCATACATGATTCCAAACATTTTTTACAAATAAATAACTGCAAAGTGGGGTGTGCGTAATTATTTGGCCCCCTGAGTCAATACTTTGTAGAACCACCTTTTGCTGCAATTACAGCTGCCAGTCTTTTAAGGTATGTCTCTACCAGCTTTGCACATCTAGAGACTGAAATCCTTGCCCATTCTTCTTTGCAACACAGCTCCAGCTCAGTCATATTAGATGGACAGCGTTTGTGAACAGCAGTTTTCAGATCTTGCCACAGATTCTCGATTGGATTTAGATCTGGACTTTGACTGGGCCATTCTAATACATAGATATGTTTTGTTTTAAATTGTTGCCCTGGCTTTATGTTTAGGATCATTGTCCTGCTGGAAGGGGAACCTCCGCCCCAGTCTCAAGTCTTTTGCAGTCTCCAAGAGGTGTTCTTCCAGGTTTGCCCTGTATTTGGCTCCATCCATCTTCCCATCAACTCTGACCAGCTTCCCTGTCCCTGCTGAAGAGATGCACCCCCCGAGCATGATGCTGCCACCACCATATTTGACAGGGTTCAGAGTGATGTGCAGTGTTCATTTTCCGCCACACATAGCGTTTTGCATTTTGGCCTTAAAGTTCCATTTTGGTCTCATCTGACCAGAGCACCTTTTTCCACATGGTTGCTGTGTCCCCCACATGGCTTGTGGCAAACTGCAAACTGGACTTCTTATGCTTTCTGTTAACAATGCCTTTCTTCTTGCCACTCTTCCATAAAGGCCAACTTTGTACAGTGCATGACTAATAGTTGTCCTATGGACAGAGTCTCCCACCTGAGCTGTAGATCTCTGCAGCTTGTCCAGAGTCACCATGGGCCTCTTGACTGCATTTCTGATCAGCGCTCTCCTTGTTTGGCCTGTGAATTTAGGTGGATGGCCTTGTCTTGGTAGGTTTACAGTTGTGCCATACTCCTTCTATTTCTGAATGATCGCTTGAACAGTGCTCCGTGGGATGTTCAAGGCTTTGGAAATCTTTTTGTAGCCTAAGCTTGCTTTAAATTTCTCAATAACTTTATCCCTGACCTGTCTTGTGTGCACGACTTCACGATTTTGGACTTCACGGTGTTGTTGCTCCCAATATTCTCTTAGACAACCTCTGAGGCCCTCACAGAGCAGCTGTAGTTGTACTGACATTAGATTACACACAGGTGCACTCTATTTAGTCATTAGCACTCATTAGGCAATGTCTATAGGCAACTGACTGCACTCAGATCAAAGGGGGCCGAATAATTATGCACACCCCACTTTGCAGTTATTGATTTGTAAAAAATGTTTGGAATCATGTATGATTTTCGTTCCACTTCTCGTGTACACCACTTTGTGTTGGTCTTTCATGTCGAATTCCAATAAAATTGATTCATGTTTGTGGCAGTAATATGACAAAATGTGGAAAACTTCAAGGGGGCCAAATACTTTTGCAACCCACTGTATGTTCTCGCTGTGTCTGCGTGGGTTTCCTTCTACATCCCAAGAACAAACAAATAAGTTTATCAACTTCTCCAGAAAATTGGCCTTAGACTAGGTGGACATGACTATGGTAATAATAAAACTATGCTACTAGTGAGTGAGACCTTAACCATTTCAAAACAATAGCAGTGTTCTCCCTAGAGCCTTATAGCCGGATGCTCCATCTGGTTAATTTCATTGAGAGCACCGGCTTCCACCACTGTCCCCGGTCTGCAGCAGCATCACCTTCCTCCAGTACAATGGGCAGCGGCTGTGTTGTTGCAGCTGGCCCACTGTCACTCTGAGACTCTATCTCCACCCTCATTAGCTTCTGCCTATCAGTTGTGTGTAGGGACAGGGAAAGCTCAATAACTCAGAGAGATACCTCATTGGGGCTGTTGAATGCGCAGACGCAGAGGTCTCTCACTGCACAGACTAGCTAGACCGTGGAAGCTTTGAAGTTGGTAGAGGCTGTTCCAGATGCAGAACGAGTAGATTATGCACGGCTGGCTGTATTCCCTCTAGTAAGTCACCTTTTTAACTGGCTACTGCTGTGGACGGGCGCTCTCCTGCCAATTCTGTTCTGCCTGTATAGCTTTTCTCTAGCAGCAAAGTTGGAGGGGTGTCGCAGCACCCTAGGCAAAAAGGTACAGGAGATAAAAACGGGAGCCCAAATAGTGTAGTATGTTAGATAGGAAAAGCGTGAAGAAAAGAAATTTGAACTACTACTCACAAAGGCGGGTTGCAAGGGGGCAACCAAACACAGGAAGCAGGTGGAGACAATGAACCCGACTCCACTCGGGGTGGTCAGGGCAGACCTGGGTGTGGTCTCTCTCCTTATGAAAAGTGAAAGTGAACCTCTGTGGTAAGGACCACAGGTTTTCTGTCTCAACCCCTACAACAGGGGACGTTGGGAAGGGAGGGGGGGGGGGGGGTAAGTATAGCACCGTTAAGGGGAAAGAGGTGCCCTGGTTTGTATAAAATGGATTAAAACCAGTTTAAAATCTCAATAACAAAATTCTTGTATCAATAAAGAATTTTATTTAATTAAAGCCTGTGCTAAATAAAATTCTTTGTTCATACAAGAATTTGGTTATTGAAGTAAGCCACCTCACCTTTTTCGATTTTAAACTGGTTTTAATCAATTTTATACATACCAGGGCGCCTCTTTCCCTTTAACTGTGTTTTCTCTAGAAGATTTGATTACTGTGATAAAATCTGCCAGAAATGTATATCACAACTAGCTGTAGCACCCAGCATGACCCTCCCCATGTAGTAGTACCCAGCCTGATCCTTCCCGCCCCTCCTCACCTAATAGCACCCAGCGTGACCACCTAGTGGACCCCAGCATGACCCTCCTTCTCCACCCAGAATGACCTCACCCACCCGGCTACTTTTTCTTGCCAACTTTCTGGAGAGAACGCTGAATAGCAACCACTACTATTATTTCCTGCATTTGTAGACGTGAACAAACGTGTTGGTACCGTCATAGGTGGTGGCAAACATATTTTATATCTCTTAAAAATTGATTAAGGCTAACTGCACATATGGGGGTTGATTCATCAATAGCAACCCTATGGTATGGTGCGATTTTTGCTGCAGCATGAAAGCCCATTGCAGGAAAATCGTTTCCTATTTCATACAATCTGCGGCAGACTGCGCCACCAGTAATTTGCATAGCTTCGCCCCCACTCAGTGAGGTTCTCCCTGCTGGACAGGAAGTACCTAATTGGTTTTATGACCATGCATGCGTGCCGCACCGCTACTGCAACAATCTAAATAGATTGTTGCTGTGCCATTGACTCCAATGCAATTGCGTGCCGAGTGTTACCGCTTAACAAAGCACTGCATCGCCTAACAAAGAGTCTGCATCGCCTCTGCATCGTTCAAAGCACTTCCGTCGCATTGCACCGCAGCTACTGCGGTCATATAGACTAATGGCCACTGCCACTGGGGGAACAGCGAAGGAGAGCGACGCAACACCCCAGTTATGTAGATTATCTTTCTGTTTGAATTACACCCAGAGATCAAGACATGGACATAGGGCTACTGGTCTGCCCCACCTTAAAGTGGAATTATACTCAAATTGAATGTATGGTCTAAATCATTAAACACAGCATAAGTTTAACAGGTAAATCAAAGATAAGATAGAGGGACATTTAAACCACGCCTTTGCCACACCCCTAACTAACCCCAGCACACTTCTAGTCCTGCATACTTTAAAGATTTCATGAAAAAAAAATGTTTTATAATTCCACACTGGTCCTTTCTACCCTGGTTCATTTTCCTTCATATTAACATATGAAAATAGGGAACTAAATCAATTTAAAGGATGGAAATAAGTTTAGAGTCAAACACATTTTCAGTAGAAAAATACTTATGTTTACATAGATCATAAACCACTTAAGCCTAACTGGACGAGATTTCTCGTCCAGTTAGGCTGCGCGCACTCCCGCGGGCATCCGCCCCCCGTGCGCGCTCCTGCTACCTGCCGTTTACCCAGCGATCAGTGAAAGGGATTATAGATCCCTTTCACCGATCGCATCCCCCCAGAGAAAAGCTGACAGCGTCTCTCCAGACGCTGCAGCATTTCTGCGTGCAAAAAAGTTCCAGGTCTTCTTTCTTCTTCCTGGGAGCGAGCTCGATCGCTCCCAGGACTATTTGACTGTGGCCATCTTGTGGCCAAATAGTAAAATTACACCCACATGCATGTTACATTATACATGCACACTTTTTACACACTTTTTTTAATTAAAAATTACTGTTTACCTCCCACACCACTAATTACCCACATACAATATTTAATAAAAAAATAAAAAAAAATGTACAATAATAATAAAAAAAAAACATAAATAGTTACCCAAGGGACTGAACTTTATAAATATGCATGTCAAAGGAGTATATGAATATATTTTTTTTTAAATTATGGGCTTGTAAATAGTGATGGACGCAAATTGAAAAATTGCACCTTTACTTCCAAATAAAATATCGGCGCCATACATTGTGATAGGGACATAATTTAAATGGTGTAATAAGCAGGACAAATTGGCAAATAAAGTACATGGGTTTTAATTATGGTAGCATGTATGAATTTCAAACTATATTGGCCAAAAGCTGATAAATAATGATTTTTTTTCCATTCCTTTCTTAATATTCCTGTTAAAATGGATTTAGAATAAATTAATTTTCAGCAAAGTGTATCACCCACAAAAAGCCTAATTGGTGACGGAAAAAACAAGATATAGATCCATTCATTGTGATGAGTAGTGATAAAGTTATTGGCAAATGAATGGGAGGTGAAAGTTGCTCAGATGCAAAAAAATTTCAACCCTGTGGGCTTAAGTGGTTAAATCCGTCCTGAAAGAGGGACAAATGATGAGGAAGAACAAGGGACAGAGGGATTGGGTTACCAAAGAGGGACTGTCCCTCCGAAAGAGGGCCAGTTGGGAGCTATAGTGAAGGGTTTAGAATGAGTGCCAAGCTGCTGAGGGAATGAGGTGGGTGGGTAGTAGACAAGTAAGTTAGTATGGAGGTGGGTAAAATGAAAAGGGGATATTGGAAGTTATGTAGATAAAAGATTCTGGAGGTGGGAAGACATCTGTCAGATAAGCATATTAGGGTTTGGTTTAGCATAAGTGAATAAAGACGTGGGCGGGAGGTAGGCATCATCAGCATGACAATTTAATAATACAGATGTGCAGCTGCAATATGAGTTAGTTTGTCATCAATTAAAATCAGAAGGTGTACTCACAGTTTGCCTTCTTGTGCTGCAGGGAACAAGTAATCAAACTGCAGTGTCGGACGGGGCTGTAGTTTGTAGTGAGGACCTTTCTGGCCAGCTGCCTGACAGAGATCAGGATAGATGTACCCCTCATTCTTCAGATGAAGTGGCTGAGCAGATAGTGCTATGGCAGTGCTGGTGGATGCACAGAATGAACAGTGCAGAAGATGATCTCTCAGAGGCACTCACATGCTGAATGACTGTCTGTTTGTTTAAGAAGGGAAAGTTAATATTCCACTCAGGCCTCACTATTGGCTGCAAGTTTTTGTCTAGGTGGGGCCAGCACTGATCATGCATCAAGCACTGGCTGAATCAGTGACCGAGCCTTAAAACAAATAAACTGCTGCTGAAACTGTATTTTTCCATAAAAAGCAGCGCCAGGCAACACGTCAAAGCATTCAGAGCATACAGACTCCATGCGGTTTTCTGGAGGGTATTCAATTCTGAACCTTTGCGCTACAATACTGCATAACTTCCAACTGTCCCTTTTTCGGAGGGACAGTCCCTCTTTGGTAGAGTGACCAGATTTTTGTGGGTCCAACCTGGGACGGGGAGGGGGGCGGCGCACGCAGCGCGCTGCGGCGAAAAGTGGGGAGGACTAAGGAGCGCGTAGCGATGAAGACTGGGGAGAGGGGGCTGCGCCGTGG
Organism: Hyperolius riggenbachi; assembly: GCF_040937935.1. Taxonomy (NCBI): domain Eukaryota; kingdom Metazoa; phylum Chordata; class Amphibia; order Anura; family Hyperoliidae; genus Hyperolius; species Hyperolius riggenbachi. The sequence continues at coordinate 57,943,404 of NC_090656.1, read as the reverse complement.
CGAGAAAATGGGCGTGGCCATGACATTGTATGGGCGGAGCTAACGTAATGATGTAACAGCGAGGCATAAGAAAGCAGTGTTTACGCCATGATGTGGACAAACGAGACTTTGCATCATGGGCGTGCAGAAACTGTGTGATGCTAATAGTATACCGTAACCACAAAGCAGCAAACATAGCCATCTATGACCATTAAATAATAAATGCAGTAACAGTTACCCCGGACACCAGAAAATAAACGCAATAGGCAACATGTCAGCACAAAATAACCGCAATGCGGGCAACATGTCAGTATAAAATAAATGCAGTGCGGGCAAACATTTCAGTATAAAATAAATGCAATGCGGGCAAACATGTCAGTACAAAATAAACGCAATGCGGGCAACATGTCAGTACAAAATAAACGCAATGCGGGCAAACATGTCAGTACAAAATAAACGCAATGCGGGCAACATGTCAGTACAAAATAAACGCAATGCAGGCAAACATTTCACCAGAAAATAAACGCAATGCGGGCAAACATGTCAGTACAAAACAAACGCAATGCGGGCAACATGTCAGTACAAAATAAACGCAATGCGGGCAAACATTTCACCAGAACATAAACGCAATGCGGGCAAACATTTCACCAGAAAATTAACGTAATGCGGGCAAACATTTCACCAGAAAAGAAACGCAATGCGGGCAAACATTTCACCAGAAAAGAAACGCAATGCGGGCAAACATTTCACCAGAAAAGAAACGCAATGCGGGCAAACATTTCACCAGAAAAGAAACGCAATGCGGGAAAACATTTCACCAGAAAAGAAATGCAATGCTGGCAAACATTTCATCAGAAAAGAAACGCAATGCGGGCAAACATTTCACCAGAAAAGAACGCAATGCGGGCAAACATTTCACCAGAAAAGAAACGCAATGCGGGCAAACATTTCATCAGAAAACAAACGCAATGCGGGCAAACATTTCACTAGAAAATAAACGCAATGCGGGCAAACATTTCACCAGAAAAGAAACGCACTGCGGGCAAACATTTCACCAGAAAAGAAACGCACTGCGGGCAAACATTTCACCAGAAAAGAAACGTAATGTGGGCAAACATTTCACCAGACAAGAAACGCAATGTGGGCAAACATTTCACCAGACAAGAAACGCAATGCGGGCAAAGTTCACCTGGAAAAAAAGCATTTACTCACCTGGTAGAAGTCTCCGGCCTCTGGCGCGCTCCTCCCGGGACCACCTTCCCCTTGCATATCTCCCGCGCTGACAGGGCTACGGCAAGATGGCGCCCGAAGCCCTGTACTGGAGACACAAATAGTCTCCAGTACAGGGCTTCGGCAGCCATCTTGCCGTAGCCCTGCTCGCCTGCCGGTGTGGGAACAGACACCGGAAGAGGAGACTGGAGCGGGGCTGCTGCAGGCAATGAACTGGCATGGCGTCTATAGACGCCGCTGCCAGTTCATGAGGAGAGAGTGGCCAGAGTCCCAAGACCGGGACGTCCCGCTGCTGAAAGCGGGATGTTTCCCGGGACCTCATTAAGCCTGGCACAGCGGACCCCGAATCCGGGACGCGTCCCGGGAAATCCGGGACGTCTGGTCACTCTACTCTTTGGGAACTAAATCCCTCTAATTCTCTTTCTTCCTCATTTGTCCCTCTTTCAGGACTGATGTACAAATCTATGTATATATTTTTTTTTTTCTTCAGAAAAATGTGTATAGTAAACTCTGTTATTTCTATAATTTAAATTGATATATTACTTATATTCAAATGTTAAAATGAATAAAACTCATGAAGAGAGGACCAGTGTGGTCTGAATTATAAAACGTTGTCTTTTGCTTCTGAATTCTTTGTGGCATCAGTGACTAGGAGTGTGGTGGGGCGTAACTAGGGGTGTGGTTAGAGGTGGGGCAGGGGGGTGTCTTAACCTCCTTGCCGTTATAAAAAATCCGGCAAGGAGGCAGCGCCGCACTTTTTTTTAATCTTTTTTTTTTTTTTTAAATCATATAGCGAGCCCAGGGCTCGCTACATGATAGCCGCTAAGCGGCGGCATCCCCCCACCCACTCCGATCGCCTTCGGTGATCAGAGTATGCAGGGAATCCCGTTGAGAACGGGATTTCCTGCAGGGCTTCCCCGGTCGCCATGGTGACCGGGCGGGATGACGTCACCGACGACATAGACGTCGTGACGTCAGAGGGAACCCCGATTCGCCCCTTAGCGCTGCCTGGCACTGATTGGCCAGGCTGCGCAGGGGTCTGGGGCGGGGGGGGCGGCTCGGCACGGTGGGTAGCAGCGAATCGGCGGCGAGCGGCGGCGATCGCGTACTACACGCAGCTAGCAAAGTGCTAGCTGCGTGTAGGAAAAAAAAATTATGCAAATCGGCCAAGCGGGGCCTGAGAAATCCTCCTGCGCAGGTTACCCCGAGCTGAGCTCGGGATAACCGGCAAGGAGGTTAAAGTATCCCTCTTTCTTATGTCAGAAAAGTTGGGAGGTATGATACTGACCCACTGTATTGTCTGCCCTGAAGTTTATAAATCCCTAGAGGTTTATGGGAAAGGATGCATGTGGAAATAAATTTTGTGGTTCACCTGTCTTATCCTCCTGCAGGATAGTTAACATTAGCTACAAGTTATAAGTGGGTGAGAATAAATTCAGGGGTTAAAGGATACCTGAAGGGGCCAGAGGCTTTCACCATCCCCCTCCACCCAGCGCTGAGACCCCTCCCCCCAAATGCATACATAACATAGAGTTTTTACATGCTATGAAAATAAATGTGCATGGTTTAAACTTAAAACCATGTAAGTCATGGAACTCTTTCTTTAATTCTTCCACATGCATGCGACAATGTGGCACCCAAGATCTCTCCTCTATACCATATCCCTTCCAGTGGACCAAATACTGCACAGAATTCTGCACCAGGCGAGAATCCAGAATCCTTTCAATCTCATACTCTGGTTGGTCATCCACCAACACGGGATGGGGGGGGGGGGGGGGGGATAGGAGTCCACCTGTACTGCTGGTTTTAACAGGGACACATGGAATGATCTCACACCTTTCATACTGGCTGGGAGATCAACAGCATACGTGACATTATTAATTTTCTTGGCCACTGGAAAAGGTTCTATAAACTTAGGGCCCAGCTTGGGTGACAATTGCTCTAAGGCCAAGTGACGAGTGGACACCCACACCAAATCTCCTGGAGAGAAACTCCACTCTACAGACCGATGTTTATCTGCCTGCCTCTTCTGGGTTTGGAAAGCTTTCCCTAGGTTCCTCTTAACCATTCCCCAAATCTCTTTCAGGGCCCTTAGTCCAATCCTCCAGAGCTGAAAACGGAGTAGATGCGAACGGCAAGGGAGCAAACTTAGGTGATCTCCCTGATACCACCTGGAATGGGGAGAAGCCAGAAGAAGAGCTTTTCAGGTTGTTGTGCGCAAACTCTGAAAACGGCAAAAACTTTACCCAATCGGTTTGCGCATCAGCAACATAACACCTGAGAAATTGTTCCAGAGATTGGTTAACTCTCTCGGTCTGACCGTTGGTCTGTGGGTGATAGCCTGATGAGAACGCGAGTTCCATGTCTAATTGATGGCAAAAGGCCCTCCAAAATTTTGAAACAAATTGGACTCCCCGATCTGACACTACATTTTCTGGAATGCCATGCAGCCGGAAGATGTGTTGGATGAAGAGATCAGCCAATTCCTGGGCCGAGGGGAGTCCTTTCAGAAGGACAAAGTGTGCCATCTTACTGAATCGGTCCACTACCACCCAAATGACCGACTTGCCTCCAGGGAGGGAGTTCACCCACAAAATCCATGGAAATATGAGTCCAGGGTTCATTGGGGACTGGCAAAGACTGTAAAGTGCCAACGGGGGCCTGATGAGAGGGCTTACTCCTCGCACATACCGCACACTCTCTTACAAACTCCTTACAATCTGTAGCCAAAGTAGGCCACCAGGCACATCTAGCTAATAGATCCTGAGTTCTGGTGGCTCCAGGATGACCAGCATTTTTGTGAGAATGAAAGGATTGTAGGATTTGTAAGCGGAAAGGCAGTGGCACAAACATGACCCCCTCAGGCTTCCCCTCTGGAACATCCTGTTGGTAGGGACTCAAAGTGGCTGTCCAATCTCTCCATGTCTCAGTGGCTGCCAAAACTACCTTTGAGGGTAGGATGGTCTCAGGGGCTGCAGGCTGCACTGACTCGGGCTCAAAACACCTGGAGAGAGCATCGGCCTTGACATTCTTACTCCCGGGAGTATACGTGATTACAAATCTAAATCATGCAAAAAACAGGGACCACCGGGCCTGGCGAGGGCTAAGTCTCTTAGCCCCCTCAATATACTCCAAATTCTTGTGATCTGTGTAAACTGTGATAATGTGTTCTGCACCCTCTAACCAGTGTCGCCATTCCTCAAATGCTAATTTGATGGCCAAGAGCTCCCGGTTGCCGATGTCATAGTTTTTCTCGGCGGGTGAAAATCTGCCGAGAAAAGTAGGCACATGGGTGCAGCTTGCCCTGCAAGCCTCACTTCTGAGACAACACAGCTCCCACCCCCACCTCTGAGGCATCCACCTCCACGATGAAGGGAAAGGCGACATCAACATGCCTCAGTATCGGGGCAGAACAAAACAGTTTTTTTTTAAGGTTGAAAAGGCCGCATGAGCCTCCGGTAACCAGTGATGAGTGTCAGCCCCTGTTTTGGTGAGACTGGTGAGAGGGGAGATGATGGTAGAGTACCCCTTAATGAACCTTCTGTAGTAATTGGCAAACCCCAGGAATCTCTGAAGTGCCTTCAGCCCCACAGGCTGAGGCCACTCCAGGACAGCAGAAACTTTCCCTGGAACCATCGAGAGACCAGAAGTGGAGATAATGTACCCCAAGAAGGCTACTGACTCTACCTCAAAGAGGTATTTCTCCAGTTTGGCATAAAGTTGATTCTGTCTTAACTTCTTTAATACCCATCTGACATGCTGGCGATGTTCAGATAGATTGGACGAAAAGATTAGTATATCGTCCAAGTAGACCAGAACAAACTACCCCAACACTTCCCTGAACACCTCATTAATTAACTCCTGAAAGACGGCCGGCGCGTTGCACAACCCGAAGGGCATCACCAGGTACTCGTAATGCCCGTCTGGTTTGTTGAAGGCCGTCTTCCATTCGTCACCATCCCTGATACGGACTACATTGTATGCACCCCTGAGATCTAGCTTGGAAAAAATCTTGGCGTTGGTCACCTGCGTGAACAAATCGTCAATCAATGGCAAAGGGTAGCGGTTTTTCACTGTGATCTTATTCAGGCCTCGATAATCAATACAAGGGCGGAGGCCTCCATCTTTTTTCTTTACAAAAAAGAAACCTGCCCCTGCTGGTGAACGAGAGGGACGGATGAACCCTTTCACCAAGTTTTCCCTGATGTATTCCTGCATAGCTAGTTTCTCCGGCCCAGACAGGTTATAAAGATGACCTCTGGGTGGCATACAACCAGATCTCAGATCGATGGGACAATCGAAGGCACGATGGGGGGGAAGTTTGTCCGCTGACTTAGGACAGAAGACGACAGCAAATTCTGCGTATTGTCTCGGTACACCTTCAACCTGAATGTTGGTATTACCCATGGTTACTTTCGCTAAACAATGATGATAACAATGGGATGACCAGCTCGTTAGCTGACCTGAAATCTAGTCTATCTGAGGCGAGTGAATTTGTAACCAGGGCATGCCAAGAATGATGGTAGAGGTTGCCATATGCAAAACCAGAAATTGCAGATTCCCCCCTTGTAACACCCCCACACTGAGTTGCAAACTTGGAGTACGGGATAAGGGGTGTCTACTCTGCAGATGAGAGTCATCTACAGCAGTGACCAGGATCGTTTGATCCAAAGGGAGCATGGGTATTCCCAATTTTTTAGCAAAATCGTAATCAATAAAATTAGCCGCTGAACCGGAATCAATGAAAGCTTCAGTGGAAACAGTCTGACCCTCCCATGTGACAGAACAGGGAAGTAGCAGACGATTGTCATGTAGAGGTAAAGACTGCGCGCCTAGGGTATTACCTCTGACTACTCCTAGGCAGCAGCGTTTCCCGACTTCCTGGGGCAATTCTGCACTCTATGACCCTCCTCTGCACAGTACAAACAGAGCTGTTCTGTTTTCCTGCGATTCCTCTCTGCCCGCGTTAATTTGGACTGACCAATTTGCATTGGCTCAGGTGGTGGTGAGGCCGGTGGAGAAGTGGTATAGGAGACATATCTGATTCGGTCCTTACCACGGGTTTGTCTTTGATATCGTAACCGACGATCAACCCGCACTGCCAAAGAGATTGCTTCCTCAATGGTTTTCGGTTCAGGGTATCCCAACATCAACCCAGAGACTGCGTCTGATGACCCTGATAGGAAACAATCCAGTAATGCAAAAGCCCCCCACCTGGCCGACACCGACCATTTCCTGAACTTCACTGCATAAACCTCCACAGGATCCTTGCCCTGGCGCAAGGTTTTCAACTTCCGCTCCGCGGTAGAGGAAATGTCTGGGTCATCATAGATTATGGCCATGGACTTAAACAACTCCTCAACTGACCTGAGTGCTTCATGCCCTGACTCTAAATGATACGCCCAGGTCTGAGCATCCCCTGAGAGTAAGGTCTTAATAAAGATAATTCTCTGTGCCTCTGTTCCTGACAGGTTAGGCCTCAGTTCAAAATATGACATTACACAATTCTGAAAATTCTGAAAGTCAGATCTATGGCCAGAAAACTTTTCAGGTACAGACATTCTCAAGTCTGTAACAGGAGGGGATCGCACTGAATTTACAGTCGTCTGAAGGACTTGTAGTGACCCAGATAAAGCAGAGATCTGGGCCTGCTGACCGTCCATCACTCTGATGAGGTTTTCCACCGAGGTGGTGAGTGTGTCAAGACGACTGCTAAGTGCGTCCATATTGGTTTGGTCTGGCGTTCTGTAACGATTGGTGTCAGCACGCACAGAGAATCTGATTATTGGTGATCTGCAGTATCACCAAGAATACAGATATATACCTGATTATTGATGATTTGCAGAATCACCGATAATACAGATATATTGCTAACCTCTGGACACCTGAAGCGTGTAAGTGTTTGGTCTAACAGTAGTAATTGGACCACCGGGGTGGCAGGTGGTCCAATGAGTAGAGACAGACTCTACTGCAGTCAAGGACTCCAGGAGAAGGAGACCCTGACTGATTTTGCAGCAGTGCCCCCTCTGAGGAGCAGGGGGCCCCTGCAGGAAGGCTGAGCACCCAAGGGGTGGGTGACAGCCAGAAAGGTCGGGCAGGTCGGGTTGGCAACACACAGTCAGATAAAGTACAAAGACAGGAAGCTGATTCGGTATCCAAGGCAAGCAGGGTTTGGCAACAGGTAATCAGAGATGCAAGGTACCGAATCAGAAAGCAGAGGGAAAGTCAGGAAAGCAATAAGTCATAACAGATATCAAACAATGCCTAGTCTGGGTGTGAGGTCCGTGGTCTCTACACCCTGGATCTAGTCTGATGTATAACAGAATGATAACACAAGTTCCCTAGTCTGGGTGTGAGGTCCGTGGTCTCTACACCCTGGAACTGGTCTAAGGAATAACACAGATGATACACATTATTCCTAGTCTGGGGTGTGAGGTCAGTGGTCTCTACACCCTGGAACTGGTCTAAGGAATAACACAGATGATACACAGTATTCCTAGTCTGGGGTGTGAGCTCCGTGGTCTCTACACCCTGGAACTGGTCTAAGGAATAACACAGATGATACACAGTATTCCTAGTCTGGGGTGTGAGGTCCTTGGTCTCTACACCCTGGAACTGGTCTAAGGAATAACACAGATGATACACAGTATTCCTAGTCTGGGGTGTGAGGTCCATGGTCTCTACACCCTGGAACTGGTCTAAGGAATAACACAGATGATACACAGTAAACTGGCTAAGTGTGGATTCCCAGGTCCACCTGGTTCCACCACACTGAAGGATCTGACTAAGGTCTGAGTGCTTACACATAGGTATTCGCAACGCCAGACAACCAGCAACTGAACAGCAAGAGATATATTTAGTAATGCGCTCCACAGCGACGCCCAGCTCCGATCAACCAATCACCTGCTGAGCTGGGATCAGCTGACCGCCTCGATCAGCTGACCCTTCTCCCATTGGCATAAAGAGCCTGTCTTGCGGCGCGCGCGCGTAGCTCTCCATCTGTGTGCACTACTAGGTCCAGCCAAACCAGAAGCATGTTGCTGCGGGGAAACCGCCGCTCTGTGCGCGGATTCCGCCGCCTCACTGTCAGAACGCGCGGCGGTTTCTCCGCAATCCGTCACAGCCAGACAACCAGCAACTGAACAGCAAGAGATGTATATAGTAAAGCGCTCCACAGCGCCGCCCAGCTCCCATCAACCAATCACCTGCTGAGCTGAGATCAGCTGACCGCCTCGATCAGCTGACCCTTCTATTGGCATAAAGAGCCTGACTTGCGGCGCGCGCAGCTCTCCATCTGTGTGCACTACTAGGTCCAGACAAACCAGAAGCATGTTGCTGTGGGGAAACCGCCGCTCTGTGCACGGATTCCGCTGCCTCACTGCCAGAACGCGCGGCGGTTTCTCCGCAATCCGTCACATTTAGGGAAAAAATAACTCGCTGGGCGATTACGAGTATATCGCCCAAGAGAGTTCTTTAGAACCTGGCCAGGTGCTAAATACAATTGAATTGGGCGACAGTCCCTTTGTCTAATTTTAGAACTTGGTAGAGCTTACAACTGGGGAGTTAGTGAATTGCATAAGGCCCCAGGAGTTGTTCCTGCTCAGTTCACAACAAACAAACATCACGGAATGATGCACCTTGCCAGTAGTAATAATGCTGCCATCGGTGATAAATGTAAGAATATAAGTTAGGGTGAAGAAAGATTTTACAATGATCAAACGTGGACTAAATAGTTTATAAAGTAATTATAGTAAAAAAACAAGCAGTTTTATTCATTAAAAGATACCTGACCTGAGGAAAAGCTACCTAAGCTAAGTAAAGAGATATGTTCATGCTGGATACACATACCTTTGTGTTGTCCATTACTCTCCTCATTCCTTCTAATGAACCCCCATCCTCCCTGCTTAAAGAATTTGACTTTTGGCTAAAGTCAGATTTTCAAACAAGAAGAGGCCGGCTTTCTGTAGTGTTTTCTCCTAGCACCCTCCCATTTCCTCCTCTAAAAAGGAGTGAATTGGGCGGAGAAGAGGAGATAATGGGAGGGGGATTGGAGGGAACATTCCAGCTAGCCTGCCTCTTCTTGTCAGAAAATTTGACTATAGTCAATAGTCAAATTGTTTAAAGAGAAACTCCAGTGAAAATAATGTAATAAAAAAAGTGCTTCATTTTTACAATAATTATGTATAAATGATTTTGTCAGTGTTTGCCCGCTGTAAAATATTTTCAATCCCTGATTTACATTCTGACATTTATCACGTGGTGACATTTTTACTGCTGGAAGGTGATGTAGGTGCTGCTTGCTGTTTTGGCAGTTGGAAACAGCTGTAAACAGCTATTTCCCACAATGCAACAGGGTTCATAGACAGGAAACTGCCAGGAGTACCACGGTCCTCAGAGTTTCTTGTGGGAGGGGTTTCACCACAATATCAGCCATACAGAGCCCCCTGATGATCCGTTTGTGAAAAGGAATAGATTTGTCATGTAAAAGGTGGTATTAGCTACTGATTGAGGTGAGGTTCAATTCTTGGTCACTGTTTCTCTTTAAGGAGTGATTATAGGAACTAGGGGGAATGAGAAAAAAAAATGGATAACACGCAAAGGTATGTGGATCCAGCATGAACATACCTCTCTGCTTACCTTAAGTAGCTTTAGTAACACCAAGTGTGCTTTAAGTTAAATGCAGTGGAGTTTCTCTTGAACATTAAAGGGGCACTATGGCGAAAAATTTTAAAATTTAAAATATGTGCTAACATAAACAAATGAGAAGTACGTTACATTTTTTTCCAGAGTAAAATGAGCTATAAATTACTTTTCTCCTATGTTGCTATCACTTACAGTAGGTAGTAGAAATCTGACAGAAGCGACAGGTTTTGGACTAGTCCATCTGTAAGTGACAGCAACATAGGTGAAAAATAATTTATGGCTCATTTTAATCTGGAAAAAATGTACTTATTATTTGTTCATGTTTGCACATATTATACATTTTACAATTTTTCGCCATAGTGCCCCTTTAACTGCTAAAACTAACCTTCCTTTTCCTAACTGTAACCATCTTTATTAGTGCCTAATCCTTATTTTTCACTGCTCACCTTTCAGCTTCTTATTGGCTTTAGTCCCTGCAGACGAATCATCACCCCTCAGGCCGGGGACCCACTGACAGCGATTCTGCAGTGCTTGCCGATCGGATGGATGTGGTTCCACTTGCAGCATTCAGATTGTGCAGTGATCGCAAAAACACTGCAGCATTTTGTGAGTGATCACATAGCGTTCGCATCAATGCCTGCAGAGCTAAATCATGATCACTCTAGGAATTTCAGTAAAAATCGTGGTGCTTTGTGATCAAAGTGCTGCTAGTAGGTCCCAGGCCATGGTGTTCAGAAATCTCTATAAGGGCTCGATAAGTGCACTTGCTGATTGCTGGCAATTGGCAAAGCGCTAGGAAAGAGGGTGATTCCACTACAGTGCTTGCCATTTGTATGCAATCGCAAACAAGCTTCCTGTAGCATTTTCGGAGAGATTCAATTCACTACAAAAATCAAGTTGAAATTTGCGATTGCTAATGGATGCTGGTCCTAATGGGCTCGAAGCCAAAGATATAAAGCTGATGGAGCTTCTAACCTTTGAGCGAACTATTCAAAAAGTAAAAAGAAAGCTGTTTGGAGTGGGGTTTTAATTTATTAGTATATTTTGAGGCAATGATAAGAATTCTTAAACAAGAAGAAAACTAAAACAAAAATCATGTCCCGACTGGAAATCCAACCTAAGACTCTAGTGCTGCAAGGTGAGAGGGACTTCCACTCAGCCAGTTACGTATGTGTGAACTTCACCTACACTTGAAGCATAACAACTTGTTTTTTAACCTAAGCCGAATTCTGAACATGTTTTTTAGTCATTTTTTCCTCTTTGTTCCCCGTTTGGCCAGTCTGCCCTGTTTAACTGTCACCCCCAGGCTCTGGCATTACATACATAACTGCACTCCTACAAACGCAATAGGAAAATATTAGAAAAAATGTAGAGCTAGAGGCAGAAACTTTGAGTAGATCAGGGATACATCCAAGGCAAAGGAAGTAAATACACTGGGCCATATGCAATTCACTTTTTCTCCTAAGTTTTCTCCTTGGTGATATTTTCCCAACTTATCAATAAATTGCCCTTTAAGCCACCAGAAAGCAAGAAAATAGAATATTTTTTCACCTACTTTTTTGGAAAATGTGGTGAAAACTGCAGGAAACGTAACAAGAAGAGTAAACTACACATTTTGAGTGAAATGAGTGAAATAGCTTAAAAAAATGGCAATGAATGGCTTGTACCGTATATTCCGGCGTACAAGACGACTGGGTGTATAAGACGACCTAGAACAATGTATATCGCTCAACACTACACCCCTATATTTGCAGCACCAGGGAGTCAACCAGTCACAACCCTCATCCACCACAGGGCAACTTCGTCCTACAAATAGAAAAAACTGGGTCTCCACCTGGATTTTAGGCAAATTGGCCTAAGCACTTTCAAGCACTTGAAAAAGACCTTTGTGTCGAAACGTCATGCTCTGCACTGTGGTTCCTCAATAAACAGGCCAATTTGCCTAAAATCCAGATGGAGACCCAGTTTTTTCTATTTGTATGTATAAGACGACCTCCCAACTTTTCCAGTTAAAATATAGAGTTTGGGATATACTCGCCGTATAAGACTACCCCTCTTCCAATGCACACCAAATAAAAATTAAAAACAAACACCATATACTGGTGCTTTGTATGAACAGATACTGGTGCTGTAATGTATGTGGTACGCAAAGAGTAGAGGGGAGAGTCGGCACTACAGCAATCGTCTGCGTGGTAGGAGAGAGTGGCAGGGTCCGCAGCCTCCAAACCCTCTGGCACAGCCAGCGTGCTCTGACTTCAGGTATGCAGTAAATTGGTAAAGAAGAAAAAGAGGAGGAGAGTCGGCACTGCTGCAGGCTGCAGTGCCGACTCTCCTCCTCTTTTTCTTCTTTACCAATTTACTGTATGTGGTACACAGTATATGCAAGGAGTTTTGAATCAGGATGATACCATTTATTGGCTAACTTAGAGGTGGATAAACAGTGAGCTTTTGGCTTATAAAAAGCCTTCGTCGGACTGGTACCTGACCAGAACTGAAAAACACAGCTTGTATATGTTACGGCCAGAACCCGAAGTGTGGCCACTTCGCGTTCTGGCCAGCCACTTCAGGTTCTGGCCGGCCAATGTGCGAAGTGGCCACAGCGCAGCGGCCAATGAGAGAGGAGAGAGGCGGGAAGGGGGGGGGAGGAGGAGAGGAGGCAGTGCGAAAGCCGGCGGCTTCATCTATTACATTGCCGCCGGCTATATTTCATTAAATTAACCAACTTCTAATACATTTGGCCGCAGCGAGGCGGCCGTAAAATACATTGTAGCTTAGTGTAATCATTCCATTTCTAACATTGGCCGCTGCGCTGCGGCCACTTCGCACATTGGCTGGCCAGAACCTGAAGTGGCTGGCCAGAACGCGAAGTGGCCACACTTCGGGTTCTGGCCGTAACATATACACTGACATACTGAGGAGAAACATTCTTTAGCAAACATAAATGTAATTAGATGCCTCAACTGTTACTGAGGAGGCTTTCCCAGGCATCCTGGCTAAATTGATAAGATCAATATCAACATGACATGAAGTAGACTCTGGTGATGGGGAGACATCGTAAATTCCAAGTTCAAATTGTAACTGGGCTGGTTACATGCACCATTAATTTTAAGCTTAAAGAGACTCTGTAACAAAAATTGCATCCTGTTTTTTATCATCCTACAAGTTCCAAAAGCTATTCTAATGTGTTCTGGCTTACTGCAGCACTTTCTACTATCACCATCTCTGTAATAAATCAATGTATCTTTCCCCTGTGGGACTTGTCGTCCTGTGCCTGGAAGGCTGCCAAGTTCTTCAGTGTTGTGGTTCTGCTATGAACTCCCCCCTCCAGGCCCCTCTATGCACACTGCCTGTGTGTTATTTAGATTAAGGCAGCTTCTCTCTGCTCTATTATCTTTTACAAGCTGGATAAATCGTCCTCTGAGCTGGCTGGGCTTTCACATACTGAGGAATTACAGACAAGGGCAAAGCTGTTTGCAGCAAGAAACGAGCAGCCTGACACTTCAGTGCATGAAAGCTGCAGGGGGAAAGAAACACACAAATGATCTCTTGAGATTAAAAAGAAAGGCTGTATACAGCCTGCTTGTGTATGGATGTATTTTCTATGTGTGGACATACTGTACATCAACCTACTTCCTGTTTTGGTGGCCATTTTGTTTGTTTATAAACAAACTTTTTGAAACAGTTTTTAACCACTTTTAATGCGACGAGGAGCGGTGAAATTGTGACAGAGGGGAATAGGAGATGTCCCCTAACGCACTGGTATGTTTACTTTTGTGCGATTTAAACAATACAAATTCTCTTAAAGAGAATTGTGGCATTTAAAGCCAGCACATGAAAGCAAATAAAATGAATAGTGACAGTGAACACCATCTTACACAGCATATGGCACAAACATAAATGAAAGGATAGAAAAATTAAAAGAATTGTGGCATTTAAAACCCATCGTACCAGCACAAGAATATAACCGTATATAGGCGATTCACTGGTTGGATTGGTCAACTCTCCCTCTCCCTAATGCTGGGTTTACACCATACAATTTTCTGTTAAATTTTTCTGTTAGAATGCATAATTAGATTATTTTCTGTTGAGAATGGTCATTATCTCTGGTGCATTGTCTTCTGTTTATCTCCTGCTGAGTAGACCAATGCCTAATTGCTCGGCAGATAGATGGTAAGATAGATACATTTTCAACATGTTGAACTTTATCTATCTGGCAGGTAAATCTAACAGAAAATTGTATGGTGTAAATCCAGCATAATGCTTGGATTACACCATACAATTTTCTGTTAGATTCTCTAAATTCAACATGTTGGAAATGTATCTATCTTACCATCTATCTGCAGAGCAATTAGGCATTGTTCTACTCAGCAGGAGATGACCAGGAGGCGTACGTACAAAAAGGGCGCCTGGACAAAAAGGGCGCGGGGTGTAAACTCTAAATAATAATTAATCATTAATAGGGTTTATAAAAATAGTGTGCTATATTTCGTTTACAAATAAAGTTTAACAAAATTATAAATCATTAAATAATGTTTATAAAATCGGAAATTGTGAAAACGTTAATTTTGCCTATTTCTAAAGTTAAACTTATAATTACGTTTATTAAAAAAACAATAATATATGTTTAATTGTTATAATTGTATATTATTGTGAATAACCTTCATTTATGGTTTGTTCTTATAATAAAATCTGAAAATATTCTTTATAACGATGATATAAATATAAGTACGTTCGTAATAAGTGTTGTAAAACATTAGTAATTATTACTAAAATTTTACTAAAACTATACCTAAGCCTACTCTTACACAGAACCCTCCCTGTACCTATCCCTAACCCCTAGACCCCCCTGTTGGTGCCTAAACCTAAGACCCCCCCTGTTGGTGCCTAAACCTAAGACCCCCCTGTTGGTGCCTAAACCTAAGACCCCCCTGTTGGTGCCTAAACATAAGACCCCCCTGTTAGTGCCTAAACCTAAGACCCCCCTGTTGGTGCCTAAACCTAAGACCCCCCTGTTGGTGCCTAAACCTAAGACCCCCCTGGTGGTGCCTAAACCTAAGACCCCCCTGGTGGTGCCTAAACCTAAGACCCCCCTGTTGGTGCCTAAACCTAAGACCCTCCTGTTAGTGCCTAAACCTAAGACCCCCCTGGTGGTGCCTAAACCTAAGACCCCCCTGTTAGTGCCTAAACCTAAGACCCCCCTGTTGGTGCCTAAACCTAAGACCCCCCTGGTGGTGCCTAAACCTAAGACCCCCCTGTTGGTGCCTAAACCTAAGACCCCCCTTTATTATGTGGATAATAATGTTTTACTAATTATGGATGCAAAAAATATATTCCAATTTACATTACGTACTGATCGCTTTATTTTGTGAATAATGTTTTAAAAACAGTAAGGGATAAAACTTTAAATAATGTTTTAATTATTTAAATAAGATAAATACATTTAGTATTTTCATAAACGTTATTCGGCACGGGTGCATTTTATAAACCTAAATTAACACAAGCTCAGTTATAAATCATTAAACAGCTCCGGGCGCCGTTTGTAAACTTTATTTAGCTCCGGGCGCCGTTTGTAAACTTTATTTAGCTCCGGCGCCCTTTTTTCCTGCTCGGCGCCCATTAAACGTTATTTATTATGGGAGTGAATGGCGGCGCCCTTTTTGTCCACTAGCTGCCTGCGCCCTTTTTTCCCAGCTCCGACCAGAAGACAATGCACCAGAGATAATGACCATTCTCTACAGAAAATAATCTAATTATGCATTCTAACAGAAAATCTAAAGCCCAATGTACACGATACGATTCTTTGTACGATTCGATTACGATTCTATTTACGATTCGATTAAATCCGACATGTCCGATCAGGATTCGATTAGATGCAATTCGATTTGCCATTGTTTTGCAATTGCAAATCGAACTGAATCAAATCGAATCCCAATCGGACATGTCGGATTTAATCAAATCGTAAATAGAATCGTAATCGAATCGTACAAAGAATCATATCGTGTAGATTGGACTTAACAGAATACAGAAAATTGTATGGTGTAATCCCAGCATAAGTGGATTGGTCAGCTCTCCTCATCTACCTGTTTATCAGAGAAGAATAGATCGTGCTGTGCCCATAAAACACGCCTCTTTCACCCTTCTGGCCCGCCCTTGTATCCTCTTCACCTCCTTCCCTGCCTCTTAGATCTTGCACATGTGTGCCTGCGCTGCTTCACTACAGTTCTCAGCACTGAGATCTGAGAGGCCGTAACAGGATAGAGCATAACACCCCAGCGTATAAGACGACCCCTGACTTTTCAGAAGATTTTCAAGGGTTAAAAAGTAGTCTTATACACTAGAATATAGAGTAATTATGCATAGAGTACAATATGAAAACAAAAGAAACAAACCAGAAAAAATACCTTTTCTAAGTAAAATATTGTCATCATACCTTGTATTAGGAACATAATTTAAATGTTGTGATGACCAGAATAAATAGGCAAATAAAATGTGTGGGTTTTATCTACAATAGCACTACATATTTTAAAACTATAATAGATGAAAATGGAGACAGTGTATTTTTTTCCTTTTGCATAGAAAATAAAGTAATTACTAAAAACAAATATCACCCCCAAAAATTTGTCCTGAAGAACAAGCAAACAAACAAACAATATAAAGATCATTAAGGTGTGAAAAGTAGTGACAACGTTATGGCTGAATGAATGGGAACAGCGATGAAATGTGAAAAATCCCTGCGGTCAGATGTGGTTAAAAGAAACTCAAGGTGTGAGACCCATATGCCTGCCAGTCCTGCTGATCTTTGTGGGCAGTAGAGTCTAAGGGCCCGTTTCCACTTGTGCGGTGCAAATCGCCGCGGTAAAAATTCGCATGCGGATGCGAATTTCGCATGCCGCTGTATGCAAATTTTCGTGCGAATTCGCATGAAAATTCGCATGGATGACGCTGTATGCAAATTTAACCATGGCAGTGCTGTGGTGCTTTTCCATTGAATACCATGCGAATTCGCATGAAAATTCGCATACCAAAGCCATTAGCGGCAATTCGCATGCATTCCACACGCAGGCGAATTCTGAGGGCTCTGCCGTGCAGAAAAATCCTGCACAGAAAAACGCTCGAAAGGGCTTAATTTCCCCCCACTGCTGACACAGATCCAGAAAGATCTTCTGGATTGGTCATATTCCCATATAACGTGGATGGGGAAAATAAATGTTATTAAAATGAACATATTACCAAGGTTATTGTATGTTATGCAAACTATTCCGATAAAAATACCCCTATCTTTTTTTAAACAAATAGCATCAACTTTCCATAAATACATTTGGCAAGGAAAAAGAGCAAGATTGGGAAGAAAAATTATATATAGAATGAAAGAGAGAGGTGGGCTGGCACTCCCCGACTTGAGATTGTATTCCTATGCTATCCATTTGCAGAGAATTATAGACTGGACCCAATCGGGAGATAATAAGAAGTGGGTGGGAATTGAGGGAACACTATGTGAATTCCCTTTGAAAGATTGGGCGCCCAGGAAGTGGAGGTTGACAAATACAGTGCGCTCTATATACTCAAATGATTAGAATTTGGAATAGAGTAGAAAAAATGTTTGGTATGGATGATACTGTTTCGCCATTTCTCTCTCTCATTCAAATGCCGTATTTCCCTCCCGGCTTAGAGAAGAAGAGTTTTGGTACATGGCTGGTGGACTCTGAATTGCGTCTGAGGCAGGTGGTGCGGGGTGACTCAATTGCCTCTTTAGATACTCTCCGCCATGAATGAGGGGAATTTCCGGTGGATTTTTGGAGATGGAGGCAGTTGGCTCACTTCGTAGCCTCTTTGGCCGGGCAAATAAGGATGACGAATCAAAGTCACAAATTTGAAATCTTGGTTAATAGTAAAATCAAAATTAAACATGGTATTTCTGTATTATATAGACTGCTGATAAACTCTGTGTATCCAGACATCCCTAAATATGTGACGGAATGGGAGAGAGAAATGGGGATACCCGGCTCAGATATGCAATAGACTGCAGCCTTAGTATTGGCACATACATCCTCTTTTGGATCACCTATCTAAGAAATCAACTTCAAGCTGCTTGCTCGATGGTATATGACCCTGGACAAGATACATAAGATACTGTATATCCAGAAAGTTCGGATGAATGTTGGAGAGGCTGTGGGGGATCGGGAACACACTTTCATATATGGTGGACTTGCCCAAAAATCACGGCTTTCTGGGATGCTATTCTTGAGGTGATGGAATTAATTGTGGGAGAAACAATCTCGAGGGATCCTTGGTTTATCCTATTACATGGTATTAAAACAGGGGTAAAGAGCTATAAAAAGTCAATTATACCTTCATTACTTAATGCAGCTAAGAGTCTAGTACCCAGATATTGGAAGTCGCATACAGTCCCTACAGTAAAGGAGTGGTGTGAGGCAGTAAATAAACTGTTGACATTTGATGAATTACATTTCCTGAAACTGAATAAGTCAGATATACATTATGCAAAATGGAGAAAGTGGCTAGAATTTAGGGAAAATGAAAGATATGCAGAATTTGTTTAGTATTAAGAATGATAAGAATAATTAATCTATTTTTTCTGTATGATGTATTATACATTTAGTTAATTCTCCCTGGCAGATAGATGAATAAAGATAATGAATGCTTGGTTTATGGAGCATGGGAAATGGATATACCACCTCGGGGGGATAAGACAGGAAATAATAAGTGATCTGTTTTGCTTTTTTCTTTTGTTGTGTTCTTTTTCTTTGTCTTCAAAGTGCAATTAGAGATATTAAGTATTAGAATTAAAATAATAGAGAAGGAAGGAATTACTGTGAATAGAAAATAGGCTGTTTTGTATAGTTCAACTTATAGTATATAATGGCCATTGTAAACCATGGTATTTGTAGGTTGGATGGAGCTTACATATAACTTGAACTGTGGCATCTTTTATGTAAATTTTGTAGACATAAATAAAAAAGAAGACATAAGAAAAAAAAAAGAAACACGCTCAGGAAAACTGACAAGTGGAAACAGGCCCATCCACTTGTATTGGCTGTGCGAATCTGCATGCAGGAAACGCATGCAGATTCGCGATAGCGGAAACGGGCCCTAAATCACACACCTGAAACAAGCATGCAGCTAATCTGGTCAGATTTGTGATAGACACCTTATCTGCATGCTTGGTCAGGGTCTATGGTTTAACATATTAGAAGCAGAGGATCAGCAGGACAGCCAGGCAATGTGCATTGTTTAAAGAGAGATAAAAATGTCAGCCTCCATATCCTTCTCACCTCAGGTTCCCTTTAAGCACAAAACAAGCAAAAAAGTATTACAATAAGGTTGTGCAAAGTATTATTGAAGTTAAGTTTACCAGAGGTTTTGAGTTATTCAAAAGTTGTAAAATAAAGAGGAGTAGTTCAGGACGGGCCAGTAAAAAAGGGCGCACATGGCTAGGGGACAAAAAGGGCGCCCCCATAGACTGCAATGCAAAATATCGGGCGCCCGTGAAATAGCGGTTGCAGGGATCGTGTTAACAAAAGTTTTCGTTTACAGAATAAGGTTTATAACAAATACCGTTTACAAGTTCGTTTTGACTTTGTGTTATACGTATTTTTCGTTTTTAAATTTCGCTTATAGGAGCTTTTACTTATTTTCCCGTTTTAAAAATTTTGCTTAAAGGACTGTAACAAATAAATTTTCGTTTACACTTATTTTGTCATTTAAAATTTGTTTTCATACGTATAATGCTTAAATATCGTTTTCAACCTTATTCTATTAGAAATACATCGATTTTGGTGTTAACTTTGTTTTTCACACTTATAATGCGTCGATTATAGTTTTATTAACTTACTCATATATCGCGTTTAATATTACCATTATTTTAAGAATTCTAATGCGTACGTGATTATAAGGCTATTAATTCTATTATATATAGAGTATATACAGGTATATATATATATATATATATATATATATATATATATATATATATATATATATATATATATATATACAGTGGTATGAAAAACTATTTGCCCCCTTCCTGATTTCTTATTCTTTTGCATGTTTGTCACACTTAAATGTTTCTGCTCATCAAAAACCGTTAACTATTAGTCAAAGATAACATAATCGAACACAAAATGCAGTTTTAAATGATGGTTTTTATTATTTAGTGAGAAAAAAAATCTCAAAAACCTACATGGCCCTGTGTGAAAAAGAAATGGCCACCTGAACCTAATAACTGGTTGGGCCACCCTTAGCAGCAATAACTGCAATCAAGCGTTTGCGATAACTTGCAACAAGTCTTTTACAGCGCTCTGGGGGAATTTTGGCCCACTCATCTTTGCAGAATTGTTGTAATTCAGCTTTATTTGAGGGTTTTCTAGCATGAACCGCCTTTTTATTATTATTATTATTATTATTTAGTATTTATATAGCGCCGACATATTACGCAGCGCTGTACAGTGTATATATATATATATATATATATCTTGTCACTAACTGTCCCTCAAAGGAGCTCACAATCTAATCCCTACCATTGCCATATGTCTATATTATGAAGTGTAAGTACTGTAGTCTAGGGCCAATTTTTAGAGGGAGCCAATTAACTTATCTGTATGTTTTTGGAATGTGGGAGGAAACCGGAGTGCCCGGAGGAAACCCACGCAGACACGGAGAGAACATACAAACTCTTTGCAGATAGTGCCCTGGCTGGGATTCGAACCAGGGACCCAGCGCTGCAAGGCGAGAGAGCTAACCACTACGCCACCGTGCTGCCCAAGGTCATGCCACAACATCTCAATAGGATTCAGGTCAGGACTTTGACTAGGCCACTCCAAAGTCTTCATTTTGTTTTTCTTCAGCCATTCAGAGGTGGATTTGCTGGTGTGTTTTGGGTCATTGTCCTGCTGCAGCACCCAAGATCGATTCAGCTTGAGTTGACAAACAGATGGCTGGACATTCTCCTTCAGGATTTTTTGGTAGACAGTAGAATCCATGGTTCCATCTATCACAGCAAGCCTTCCAGGTCCTGAAGAAACAAAACAACCCCAGACCATCACACTACCACCACCATATTTTACTGTTGGTATGATGTTCGTTTGCTGAAATGCTGTGTTACTTCTACGCCTGATGTAGCGGGACACGCACCTTCCAAAAAGTTCAACTTTTGTCTCGTCGGTCCACAAGGTATTTTCCCAAAAGTCTTGGCAATCATTGAGATTTTTTTTTAGCAAAATTGAGACGAGCCTTAATGTTCTTTTTGCTTAAAAGTGGTTTGCGCCTTGGATATCTGCCATGCAGGCCGTTTTTGCCCAGTCTCTTTCTTATGGTGGAGTCGTGAACACTGACCTTAATTGAGGCAAGTGAGGCCTGCAGTTCTTTAGATGTTGTCCTGGGGTCTTTTGTAGCCTCTCGGATGAGTTTTCTCTGCGCTCTTGGGGTAATTTTGGTCGGCCGGCCACTCCTGGGAAGGTTCATCACTGTTCCATGTTTTTGCCATTTGTGGATAAAGGCTCTCACTGTGGTTCGCTGGAGTCCCAAAGTGGCTGGATAGTGTAATGGTTAAGGGCTCTGCCTCTGACATGGGAGACCAGGGTTCGAATCTTGGCTCTGCTTGTTCAGTAAGCCAGCACCTATTCAGTAGGAGACCTTAGGCAAGTCTCCCTAACACTGCTCCTGCCTATAGAGCGCGTCCTTGTGGCTGCAGCTCTGGCGCTTTGAGTCCGCCAGGAGAAAAGCGCGATATAAATGTTATTTGTCTTGTCTTGTCTTGTCAAAGCTTTAGAAATGGCTTTATAACCTTTACCAGACTGATAGATCTCAATTACAGTACTTTTGTTCTCATTTGTTCCTGAATTTCTTTGGATCTTGGCATGATGTCTAGCTTTTGAGGTGCTTTTGGTCTACTTCTCTGTGTCAGATAGCTCCTATTTAAGTGATTTCTTGATTGAAATAGGTGTGGCAGTGATCAGGCCTGGGGGTGACTACAGAAATTGAACTCAGGTGTGATAAACCACAGTTAAGTTATTATTTAACAAGGGGGGCAATCACTTTTTCACACAGGGCCATGTAGGTTTTGAGTTTTTTTTCTCACTAAATAATAAAAACCTTCATTTAAAACTGCATTTTGTGTTCAATTATGTTATCTTTGACTAATAGTTAACAGTTTTTGATGAGCAGAAACATTTAAGTGTGACAAACATGCAAAAGAATAAGAAATCAGGAAGGGGGCAAATAGTTTTTCACACCACTGTATATATATATAGGGTTAAGCACCACCAGGGGGTCTAGGGGTTAGGGATAGGTACAGGGAGAGTTCTGTGTGAGAGGAAGGGTTAGGTATAGTTAAAGCACAATATATGTAATATATACAATTTATTAAATTATGTATATTTAAACAAAGAGGGGGTCTAGGGGCTAGGGGGAGATCTGTGTGAACCTACAGTTTGGTATAATTGCAGTAAAATATCTGTAAAATCTACCATTGTATTACTATGCTTAATACAAGTGTAAATATCGTTTTTTGCTATAGACGCTATTTGATGTTTCATTTCAGAATTTGTTTGTTGTTATAGATGGTATTTTGCCGTTTAATTTCCGTTTATTTAACCTATTTAGCACTACATTTTCGTTTACAAGCTATAAACGAAAATTATTGTTTTACATTACAACCTATAATTTCGGCTATATCCCACGCCCTTTTTTCTAAGCGCCCTTTTTTGATACACGCATTCAGGAGGTTAGTTTTGTGAATCAACCTGATGATTTGGATAAAGATACACAGAACTGTCCTTTCTCTGTTTGCCTGAAAGGTTCATAACTGCACAAAGCAGTGAATAAAACTCAATCAGCTCCATTTACAATGCCTTACCACATTCAGTATTGCAGAAAACAGCTGATTTTACTGACCACTTAGTCAAGTGGCAATTTACCGAGGCTGTTACCGCATGGAAAAGTTAAATTACCGACTAGTGCTGTAAATTAAAAAATTGGAGGTTTGCCAAGCAACTGCAGCACCTATGCTCAAATGCTCACTTTAAAATATTATATGCACATCTGGTGAATTGGTGTTGCCAGTATAATTCATATTAAGATTTTTTTCACACGAAATTGGCCATATACACCTAGTGCCTCTCAGTTGTATAAATGATTCTTTATTGAACATACAAAGCTGCCAGTATACACCTTACACGACCAATACCACAGACAGAATTAAAACCTATTTCTGCGCAGAAATCAAAACATAAAAACCAAGGAGCCCTCCCACTTGTCCCCTAGTTCAATACTCTGGGCTTGTGTGCATGGAGTCCGTCCAATGACTCTCTGCCCCATGCACGCAAGCCCAGCCCACCCACAACTCACACACCGCCTTGCACCATACATACAGCAGCTGCCTTCCCCTAATGGGGATAGGTCCTGTGTTTTCTTGGCAATAGCAAGCAAGCGTTAGTCTGGGTAAAGGGATGCAAGCCAATATGCTGTTAGTTGGAGCAATGTCACTCAAGCATCATTCTCCCAAATACATGCGACAGTTTGTTATACTTGCAGTGCCCCACGATCTGAAGTAGTTAAGGTTCACCGTTCCACTCCACTCCTCTCCAGTTGTCCGCAGGCTAGTCCACCACTATAGTGACTTGTCAAGCTTATGTCACTCTCTGGTCCACTCCACTCCAGCTACCATTTGTATGTTGCCCGGAGGGGTAGTGTGTAGGGCATTCCCATTCACAGTCCTAGGGCGGCCAGCTAGGCAGAACTCGGACTTCCGCATGCAAGAGTCTCCAGACACTGACTGCACGCTATCTCACCATGTCAGCCATGAGTATTGCGGATGTAGGTGCACATGGTATGCGCCTCTGCCTCGCCTTAACAGGATGCGGCTAGCGGGCGCTTTACCGTCTGCGATGTTGTGGGCAGCGGGGAACGCTGGATGCGCGTGGTGTGGCGATAGGCTCCTACCACAGACGTTTCGCGTCACATGACGCTTCCTCAGGGCGTGTAGTGCTGTAAATTACCAATTTGTGCAGTAAAAACCTAATTTATTGCCAATTCACAAAGTATACCGCATTCAGTGAAACAAGAAAAAAGTTTATTTAACACCAGCCAGCAGCTGTTGGTAACAGGCAAACAGGCGTGTGATAACATTGACAGACAGTCAATAGGGGGAGCCACCATGTACTACTCCTCACACTGTTGGAGCCAATATACTGCTGGATGGGTGTTCCTCTCTCTCCCATCCCCGCCTTCTGTGCACTTTTCACTGGTCTTTCCTGTCCCCTATTCATGTGTCCTGCCTGCATCACTCTCTCTCTCAATCAATGGGCGTGGCCATGTGGTGAGTGGGCGTGGCCATGGGTGGGGCCAAATGTACATGAACTTAGCAGCGGTGTAAGCTACGGATAACGGGCCTGCCCATCGAAATATTGGACGGAGCCCCCTGTCCTTTATTTCGATCATTTACAATCAGTATAGGCATAGATCAAAGATGTATACGCACATACAATTTTGATTGGTCAATCACTGACCCCCAATTTCCCACCCCCGTGCAGTAAGTGGGCCAACAGACAATGAATTTTATGAACAGAGCTAAAATTGGCTAATCAAAATTGTATGTGTGTACCAGGCTTTACAGCTAATACTGTACATACTGAAAGTAGCAGGGATCAGCATACAATACAGCTGGTTTACAATCAATAAAGGCACAGAGTAACACCTTACACTGTACACACTGGAGGTAAATCAGCACACAGTGCAAGCACTAGAGAACAGCGTATACTGTACATACTGTAGGCAGCAGAATTCAGCACACTGCAGCTAGCGTGCCAAAAATATGATGATCACGTTGTGCGGCGTGCTTATCGCGCCGCACCAAAAAATGGGTGGGCCATGGACCAGAATATAGGTGTGGTAACGGGTGGAGACAAATTTACATGAACCTAGCAATGGTGGGACATCAGATTAGGACAGTGGTGGCGAACCTTTTGGAGGCCGAGTGCCCAAACTGCAACCCAAAAGTCACTTACCGGTATCTATCGCAAAGTGGCAACAGCAATTTAAACTAAATACTGTACAAACGTTTTAACTCATACATGAACATTATGGAAAATCCAAGTTGAAAATAAACTGTGAAGATAAACAATTTCATCCATCCTACTCCTGAAAAATGTATTCAATTTTTTAGGACCTCCCAGTTTTATTTTCTGTTTTAAAACGCTAAAAAAGTAGGTTTAATGCTATTGTCTCATATGCAGGGGCGTAGGAATAGACCCTGCAGCCCCTGCAGTTGCAGGGGGGCCCCTAGCAAGTCAGGGGCCCGGAGGAGGAAAGGCTGTCACCACCGGCGTACCTACCGGGGATGCGACTCTCTCAGCCGCAGGGGGGCCCTGCCGCCCGGGGCTGCTCTGGGGCCTGCTCACTGTGCGTGGCGGGAGCGCTGCTCTGGACCCCCCAGCAAGGTGCTCAACTGGCCGCAGCGTCTAATAGACGCTGCACCAGTTCATTCCCCGCAGCCCCGCTCCAGCAGCCTGCATAGTCTCCGGCAGGCAGAGCAGGGCTACGGCAAGATGGCCGCCGAAGAAGCCCTGCACTGGAGACTATTCGTGTCTCTAGTACAGGGCTTCGGCAGCCATCTTGCCGTAGCCCTGCACTCTGCCTGTCAGCGCGGGAGATGTGCTGCAGGAGGACTCGGGGAGCTGCGAGCCAGATGCCGGGAGAGGAGAAGACTTCTGTCAGGTAAGTGAATTGTTTTTTTTTCACAGGTGCATTTTTTTTTCTAGTGTCTGCTGCCTACATTGTGATTTTCTGGTCACTGCTGCCCACATTGTGATTTTCAGGTGTCTGCTGCCCACATTACGATTTTCTGGTCACTGCTGCCCACATTGCGATTTTCTGGTGTCTGCTGCCCACATTACGATTTTCTGGTCACTGCTGCCCACATTGCGATTTTCTGGTCACTGCTGCCCACATTGCGATTTTCTGGTGTCTGCTGCCCACATTATGATTTTCTGGTGTCTGCTGCCCACATTACGATTTTCTGGTGTCTGCTGCCCACATTACGATTTTCAGGTGTCTGCTGCCCACATTACGATTTTCAGGTGTCTGCTGCCCACATTACGATTTTCAGGTGTCTGCTGCCCACATTACGATTTTCAGGTGTCTGCTGCCCACATTACGATTTTCAGGTGTCTGCTGCCCACATTATGATTTTCTGGTGTCTGCTGCCCACATTGCGATTTTCTGGTGTCTGCTGCCCACATTACGATTTTCAGGTGTCTGCTGCCCACATTGCGATTTTCAGGTGTCTGCTGCCCACATTGCGATTTTCAGGTGTCTGCTGCCCACATTGCGATTTTCTGGTCACTGCTGCCCACATTGCGATTTTCTGGTCACTGCTGCCCACATTGCGATTTTCAGGTGTCTGCTGCCCTCATTACGATTTTCAGGTGTCTGCTGCCCACATTACGATTTTCAGGTGTCTGCTGACCACATTACGATTTTCAGGTGTCTGCTGCCCACATTGCGATTTTCAGGTGTCTGCTGCCCACATTGCGATTTTCTGGTGTCTGCTGCCCACATTACGATTTTCTGGTGTATGCTGCCCACATTAGGATTTTCTGGTGACTGCTGCCCACATTGCGATTTTCTGGTGACTGCTGCCCACATTGCGATTTTCTGGTGACTGCTGCCCACATAAGGATTTTCTGGTGACTGCTGCCCACATTAGGATTTTCTGGTGTCTGCTGCCCACATTACGACATTCTGGTGACTGACTGCTGCCCACATTAGGATTTTCTGGTGACTGCTGCTCACATTACGATATTCTGGTGACTGCTGCCCACATTAGGATTTTCTGGTGACTGATGCCCACATTGCAATTTTCTGGTGACTGCTGCCCACATGGCGATTTTCTGGTGACTGCTGCCCACATTGCGATTTTCTGGCCCACATTACGATTTTCTGTTGAACACTGCCCACGTTACGATTGTCTGGTGAATGCTGTCCACGTTACGATTTTCTGGTGAACGCTGCCCACATTACGATTTTCTGGCCCACATTACGATTTTCTGGTGAACACTGCCCAAGTTACGATTGTCTGGTGAATGCTGTCCATGTTACAATTTTCTGGTGAACTCTGCCCACATTACGATTTTCTGTCCCACATTACGATATTCTGGTGAACGCTGCCCACATTACGATTGTCTGGTGAATGCTGCCCACGTTACAATTTTCTGGTGACTGCTGCTCACGTTACTATTTTCTGGTGACTGGTGCCCACATTACGATTTTCTGGTGAACTCTGCCCACATTATGATTTTCTAAAGGCCCACATTACGATTTTCTGGTGAACTCTGCCCACATTACGATTTTCTGGCCCACATTACGATTGTCTGGTAAAATGCTGCCCACTTTACAATTAATTTACAGTGAAACGCTGCCCCATTACGATTATTTGGCACCTATGGGGGGGGCCCCATCCAAATATTCGCAGGGGGGCCCAGTGATTTCTAGTTACGCCCCTGCTCATATGATAAGGATTCAGCTTTTCCCATAGTCTCGCAGTTAGCAATCATGTGACCCCCAACAAGACATATTCAGCAATCATGAGGCCCCCAACAAGACAAATTCAGCAATCATGAGGCCTCCAACAAATCATGAGGCCCCCAACAAGACAAATTCAGCAATCATGAGGCCTCCAACAAATCATGAGGCCCCCAACAAGACAAATTCAGCAATCATGAGGCCCCCAACAAGACAAATTCAGCAATCATGAGGCCCCCAACAAATCATGAGGCCCCCAACAAGACAAATTCAGCAATCATGAGGCCCCCAACAAATCATAAGGCTCCCAACAAGACACATTCAGCAGTCATGAGGCACATAAATAGACAGCATTTCACATAAATAGGCAGAATGCCCCCTTAATATGGTAGCCCCCCAAGTTAGGTAGTGAGTGACAGGGACCCCCAGGTTAGCTAGTGAGTGACAGGCGCCTCCAGTTAGGTAGTGAGTGACAGGGTCCCCGATAGTGAGTGACAGGGAGCACCTTTAGGTAGTGAGTGAGTGCCAGGGAGCCCCTTTAGGCAGTGAGTGAGTGACAGGAAGCCCCTTTAGGCAGTGAGTGAGTGCCAGGGAGCCCCTTTAGGCAGTGAGTGAGTGACAGGAAGCCCCTTTAGGCAGTGAGTGAGTGACAGGGAGCCCCTTTAGGGAGTGAGTGAGTGAGTGACAGGGAGCCCCTTTAGGTAGTGAGTGAGTGACAGGGAGGCCCTTTAGGGAGTGAGTGAGTGACAGGGAGGCCCTTTAGGGAGTGAGTGAGTGAGTGCCAGGGAGCCCCTTTAGGAAGTGAGTGAGTGCCAGGGAGCCCCTTTAGTGAGTGAGTGCGTGCCAGGTAGCCCCTTTAGGGAGTGAGTGAGTGACAGGGAGGCCCTTTAGGGAGTGAGTGCGGGCCAGGGAGCCCCTTTTATGGAGTGATTGAGTGACAGGGAGGCCCTTTAGGGAGTGAGTGAGTGCCAGGGAGCCCCTTTAGGGAGTGAGTGAGTGCCAGGGAGCCCCTTTAGGAAGTGAGTGAGTGCCAGGGAGCCCCTTTAGGAAGTGAGTGAGTGACAGGGAGCCCCTTTAGGAAGTGAGTGAGTGACAGGGAGCCCCTTTAGGAAGTGAGTGAGTGACAGGGAGCCCCTTTAGGCAGTGAGTGAGTGCCAGGGAGCCCCTTTAGGAAGTGAGTGAGTGACAGGGAGCCCCTTTAGGCAGTGAGTGAGTGACAGGGAGCCCCTTTAGGCAGTGAGTGAGTGACAGGGAGCCCCTTTAGGCAGTGAGTGAGTGACAGGGAGCCCCTTTAGGGAGTGAGTGAGTGACAGGGAGGCCCTTTAGGTAGTGAGTGAGTGACAGGGAGGCCCTTTAGGTAGTGAGTGAGTGCCAGGGAGCCCCTTTAGGGAGTGAGTGCGTGCCAGGGAGCCCCTTTAGGGAGTGAGTGCGTGCCAGGGAGCCCCTTTAGGGAGTGAGTGCATGCCAGGGAGCCCCTTTAGGGAGTGAGTGCGTGCCAGGGAGCCCCTTTAGGGAGTGAGTGCGTGCCAGGGAGCCCCTTTAGGGAGTGAGTGCGTGACAGGGAGCCCCTTTAGGGAGTGAGTGCGTGACAGGGAGCCCCTTTAGGGAGTGAGTGAGTGACAGGGAGCCCCTTTAGGGAGTGAGTGAGTGACAGGGAGCCCCTTTAGGGAGTGAGTGCGTGCCAGGGAGCCCCTTTAGGGAGTGGGTGCGTGCCAGGCTTTACAGCTAATACTGTACATACTGAAAGTAGCAGGGATCAGCATACAATACAGCTGGTTTACAATCAATAAAGGCACAGAGTAACACCTTACACTGTACACACTGGAGGTAAATCAGCACACAGTGCAAGCACTAGAGAACAGCGTATACTGTACATACTGTAGGCAGCAGAATTCAGCACACTGCAGCTAGCGTGCCAAAAATATGATGATCACGTTGTGCGGCGTGCTTATCGCGCCGCACCAAAAAATGGGTGGGCCATGGACCAGAATATAGGTGTGGTAACGGGTGGAGACAAATTTACATGAACCTAGCAATGGTGGGACATCAGATTAGGACAGTGGTGGCGAACCTTTTGGAGGCCGAGTGCCCAAACTGCAACCCAAAAGTCACTTACCGGTATCTATCGCAAAGTGGCAACAGCAATTTAAACTAAATACTGTACAAACGTTTTAACTCATACATGAACATTATGGAAAATCCAAGTTGAAAATAAACTGTGAAGATAAACAATTTCATCCATCCTACTCCTGAAAAATGTATTCAATTTTTTAGAACCTCCCAGTTTTATTTTCTGTTTTAAAACGCTAAAAAAGTAGGCTTAATGCTATTGTCTCATATGATAAGGATTCAGCTTTTCCCATAGTCTCGCAGTTTGGCACCTATGGGGGGGGCCCCATCCAAATATTCGCAGGGGGGCCCAGTGATTTCTAGTTACGCCCCTGCTCATATGATAAGGATTCAGCTTTTCCCATAGTCTCGCAGTTAGCAATCATGTGACCCCCAACAAGACATATTCAGCAATCATGAGGCCCCCAACAAATCAGGAGGCCCCCAACAAGACAAATTCAGCAATCAGGAGGCCTCCAACAAATCATGAGGCCCCCAACAAGACAAATTCAGCAATCATGTGACCCCCAACAAGACATATTCAGCAATCATGAGGCCCCCAACAAATCAGGAGGCCCCCAACAAGACAAATTCAGCAATCATGAGGCCTCCAACAAATCATGAGGCCCCCAACAAGACAAATTCAGCAATCATGAGGCCCCCAACAAGACAAATTCAGCAATCATGAGGCCCCCAACAAATCATGAGGCCCCCAACAAGACAAATTCAGCAATCATGAGGCCCCCAACAAATCATAAGGCTCCCAACAAGACACATTCAGCACTAGTCATGAGGCACATAAATAGACAGCATTTCACATAAATAGGCAGAATGCCCCCTTAATATGGTAGCCCCCCAAGTTAGGTAGTGAGTGACAGGGACCCCCAGGTTAGCTAGTGAGTGACAGGCGCCTCCAGTTAGGTAGTGAGTGACAGGGACCCCGATAGTGAGTGACAGGGAGCACCTTTAGGTAGTGAGTGAGTGCCAGGGAGCCCCTTTAGGCAGTGAGTGAGTGACAGGAAGCCCCTTTAGGCAGTGAGTGAGTGCCAGGGAGCCCCTTTAGGCAGTGAGTGAGTGACAGGAAGCCCCTTTAGGCAGTGAGTGAGTGACAGGGAGCCCCTTTAGGGAGTGAGTGAGTGAGTGAGTGAGTGAGTGAGTGAGTGAGTGACAGGGAGCCCCTTTAGGTAGTGAGTGAGTGACAGGGAGGCCCTTTAGGGAGTGAGTGAGTGACAGGGAGGCCCTTTAGGGAGTGAGTGAGTGAGTGCCAGGGAGCCCCTTTAGGAAGTGAGTGAGTGCCAGGGAGCCCCTTTAGTGAGTGAGTGCGTGCCAGGTAGCCCCTTTAGGGAGTGAGTGAGTGACAGGGAGGCCCTTTAGGGAGTGAGTGCGTGCCAGGGAGCCCCTTTTATGGAGTGATTGAGTGACAGGGAGGCCCTTTAGGGAGTGAGTGAGTGCCAGGGAGCCCCTTTAGGGAGTGAGTGAGTGCCAGGGAGCCCCTTTAGGAAGTGAGTGAGTGCCAGGGAGCCCCTTTAGGAAGTGAGTGAGTGACAGGGAGCCCCTTTAGGAAGTGAGTGAGTGACAGGGAGCCCCTTTAGGAAGTGAGTGAGTGACAGGGAGCCCCTTAAGGCAGTGAGTGAGTGCCAGGGAGCCCCTTTAGGAAGTGAGTGAGTGACAGGGAGCCCCTTTAGGCAGTGAGTGAGTGACAGGGAGCCCCTTTAGGCAGTGAGTGAGTGACAGGGAGCCCCTTTAGGGAGTGAGTGAGTGACAGGGAGGCCCTTTAGGTAGTGAGTGAGTGACAGGGAGGCCCTTTAGGGAGTGAGTGAGTGAGTGCCAGGGAGCCCCTTTAGGGAGTGAGTGCGTGCCAGGGAGCCCCTTTAGGGAGTGAGTGCGTGCCAGGGAGCCCCTTTAGGGAGTGAGTGCGTGCCAGGGAGCCCCTTTAGGGAGTGAGTGCGTGCCAGGGAGCCCCTTTAGGGAGTGAGTGCGTGCCAGGGAGCCCCTTTAGGGAGTGAGTGCGTGACAGGGAGCCCCTTTAGGGAGTGAGTGAGTGACAGGGAGCCCCTTTAGGGAGTGAGTGAGTGACAGGGAGCCCCTTTAGGGAGTGAGTGCGTGCCAGGGAGCCCCTTTAGGGAGTGGGTGCGTGCCAGGGAGCCCCTTTAGGGAGTGGGTGCGTGCCAGGGAGCCCCTTTAGGGAGTGGGTGCGTGCCAGGGAGCCCCTTTAGGGAGTGGGTGCGTGCCAGGGAGCCCCTTTAGGGAGTGAGTGAGTGACAGGGAGCCCCTTTAGGGAGTGAGTGAGTGACAGGGAGCCCCTTTAGGGAGTGAGTGAGTGACAGGGAGCCCCTTTAGGGAGTGAGTGAGTGACAGGGAGCCCCTTTAGGGAGTGAGTGAGTGACAGGGAGCCCCTTTAGGGAGTGAGTGAGTGACAGGGAGCCCCTTTAGGCAGTGTGTGAGTGACAGGGAGCCCCTTTAGGGAGTGAGTGAGTGCGTGCCAGGGAGCCCCTTTAGGGAGTGAGTGCGTGCCAGGGAGCCCCTTTAGGGAGTGGGTGCGTGCCAGGGAGCCCCTTTAGGGAGTGGGTGCGTGCCAGGGAGCCCCTTTAGGGAGTGAGTGAGTGACAGGGAGCCCCTTTAGGGAGTGAGTGAGTGACAGGGAGCCCCTTTAGGGAGTGAGTGAGTGACAGGGAGCCCCTTTAGGGAGTGAGCGAGTGACATGGAGCCCCTTTAGGGAGTGAGTGAGTGAGTGACAGGGAGCCCCTTTAGGGAGTGAGTGAGTGACAGGGAGCCCCTTTAGGGAGTGAGTGAGTGACAGGGAGCCCCTTTAGGCAGTGTGTGAGTGACAGGGAGCCCCTTTAGGGAGTGAGTGAGTGCGTGCCAGGGAGCCCCTTTAGGTAGTGAGTGCGTGCCAGGGAGCCCCTTTAGGGAGTGAGTGAGTGAGTGAGTGACAGGGAGGCCCCCCCCTCTAGCCGCCACCGCTCCCCCCCCCCCCCCTACCTCTCAGCAGACCTCAGGATCAGCGGCGACCCGACCAGATGTACGAGCGGGCGCTGGACGCACCCGCTCGATATGCGGAAGTGATGTCACTTCCGCATATCAGTGCGGGCGCTGGGTCCTAGCGCCCGCACGATTGGTCGCCGGCTCGCCGCCTGATCCTGAGGTCTGAGACTGTCAGTGACGCGGCGGCTGGAGGGAGCCGCTGAGTCTTGACAGAGGGGGCGGCCGGGCGGAGATCCGTGGCACCCCAGGAAAGATTGGGGGCACGTGCCCCCCTAAAACAGGGCTAGCGACGCCCCTGGCAAGCGCTGCCTCTGGGGGAATCACGCAGCGCAGAGCCATGCTGATGCACAGCCCCTGCCCTGCATATGGAAACGAGTCCTTAGCTGGGTTTACTGCAATTACACATTGGCCCATATGTAATTATGGTAACTTTTTCTCCTGGGTTTTTATTTTAACACTATAGTGGATGGAATTGAAGAAATAGTGTATTTTTTCATTTTTTCCCCCATGTTTTTCCCTTTAACCACCAAGGACCGCGGTGTTAAACCTTCCCCCCCCCAGTGATCAGGCCATTTTTTGCAATTCAGACCACTGCAGCTATAACGGTTTATTGCTCGGTCATACAACTTACCACTCAAACAAATTTTACTTCCTTTTCTTGTCACTAATGCAGTTTTTTTATGGTGCAATTTGATTGCTGCTGCGATTTTTAGTTTTTATTATATTCATCAAAAAATATAGGCATTTTGTCAAAAAATGATGTTTTTAAAGAGACACTGAAGCGAAAAAAAAAATATGATATAGTGAATTGGTTGTGTACTATGCATAATTACTAGAAGATTAGCACCAAGGAAAATATTCTCATATTTTTATTTTCACGTATATAGTGTTTTTTCTAACATTGCATCATTCTCTAATATGTGCAGATTACACAACACTCAGCATTC
The DNA here is from genome assembly GCF_040937935.1 of Hyperolius riggenbachi. Taxonomy (NCBI): domain Eukaryota; kingdom Metazoa; phylum Chordata; class Amphibia; order Anura; family Hyperoliidae; genus Hyperolius; species Hyperolius riggenbachi. Next base: position 57,909,973 of record NC_090656.1, on the reverse strand, counting down.
AAAATGATTCTTTCAGAGCAGTCTGTGAACTAATGACATCTCCTCTGGCAGAGAAAAAGTAAATAGTCCAGGAACAGTTGAGATAATAAAAGTCAGATAACAGCCCTCTCCACAACTTTGAAAGTTGTAGAGCTTAATGGCTTGTTTACATAGAGATAACAACTGGAGTTTCTTAACTCTTCCTGTACTGGAAACAATTAGACTGATGTATCTGATCTTAATGAACGGAGCCTTATAGCGTTTACAAACTATGGTAAAAAAAAGGGAATTTGCGCAGTTTGAAGCAGCTCTGACTTTTCTGAGCACCTGTCATGTTTCTTGAGGTGCTAGAATGCCAGGATAGTATAAATACCCGCAAATTACCCCATTTTGGAAAGAAGACTCCCCAAGGTATTCACTGAGGGGCATGATGAGACCATAGAAGATTTTATTTTTTGTCACAAGTTAGCAGAAAATGACACTTTGTAACAAAAAAAATAAAACAAAAAGTGTTTCCATTTCTGCTAACTTGTGACAAAAAAAAAAAAAAAAATCTGCCACAGACTCACCTTGGCCCTCAGTGAATACCTTGGGATGTCTACTTTACAAAATTGGGTCACTTGTGGGGTACTTGTACTGTCCTGGCATTTTGGGGGAAACTAAATTGTGAGCACCCCTGTAAAGCCTAAAGGTGCTCATTGAACTTTGGGCCCCTCTGCACAGCTAGGCAGCAAAAAAAAAGTGCCACGCATGTGGTATCGCTGTACTCAGAGAACTAGTATAATGTGTTTTGGGGTGTCTTTTCACACATACCCATGTTGGGTGTGAGAGATATCTCTACAAATGACAGTTTATTTATTTTTTTACACAAAGTTGTCATTTACAGAGATATTTCTCCCACCCAGCAAGGGTATGTGTAAAACTACACCCCAAAACATATTATACTCCTTCTCCTGAGTACGGCGATACCACATGTGTGACACTTTTTTGCAGCCTAGCTGTGCAAAGGGGCCCAAAGTCCAATGAATACTTTAGGATTTTACTGGTCATTTTTACTCATTTGGTTTTCAGACTACTCCTCACGGTTTAGGGCCCCTAAAATGCCAGGGCAGTATAGGAACCCCACAAGTGACCCCATTTTGGAAAGAAGACATCCCAAGGTATTCCGTGAGGGATATAGTGAGTTCATAGAAGATTTTATTTTTTTGTCACAAGTTAGTGGAAATTGATTTTTTTTTCCTCACAAAGTTTCATTTTCCACTAACTTGGCAAAAAAAATCTTCTATGAACTCACCATACCCCTCATGGAATACCTTGGGGTGTCTTCTTTCCAAAATGGGGTCACTTGTGGGGTTCCTATACTGCCCTGGCATTTTAGGGGCCCTAAACTGTAGTCTGGAAAACAAATGAGTAAAAATGACCTGTCAAATTCTAAAGGTACTCATTGGACTTTGCGCCCCTTTGCACAGCTGTGATCGCTCAAAACTGATCAAAACTAATCTTCAGAGCGCCGTAGCTACTGGGTTGTGTTTTTGCAGTGATCAGAAAAAAAAAATTACTTCACTGCGGTGGGGTGGGCTGAACGCAAGTGCGGGCGAACGATCAGGCCTGAGCGGGCAAACACTGCGTTTTAGTGGAACCTACACTAAAGTGACCCTAATGTACTGATATAGATCTGACTGCGATCAGTACTTGTCACTTACAGATACTATATAGTACCAATGCTGATTAGCGACAGTGATGACGCTAATCAGCGACTAATTAGTGACTGCAGTGTAGTGGGCTGGGCGCTAACTACCTAACAAAGGGGCCTAGCTAACTCACTGGCCTAACTGTTAACACTAGTGATATTAAAACAGTGACAGTTTTCACTGATTGCTGTTTTTAGATCACTAGGATAGTGACAGGGGGGTGATCAGAGGGCAAGCACAGGCAATCGGATACAATCGAAGGCAATCAGATCAAAATCAGATAGCAATCGAAAACAATCAAATGCAATCGGAGGCAATCAGATGCAATTGAACGCAATCAAATGCAATCAGAAACAGACAGGGGTCAATCAGAGCCAATCACAGGGCAATCAAGAGGCAGATCAGATGCCAATCAGAGCTGATTACAGGTGATCAAATGTCAATCACACTGCAGCTGTCAGATGCCAAACAATGTTAACAGCAGGCAATCACTGGGCAATCAGAGACAATCAGATGCCAATCAGAATGAAAACAGGCGATTGGATGTCAATCAACAGTGCACAGACAATCAGATGTCAATCAGACGCCAATCAGCTGATTACAGGCAATCAGATGTCAATCACTGCAGCTGTCAGATGCCAAACAATGTAAACAGCAGTCAATCGGTGGTGATCAGTGGGCAATTAGAGACGATCAGATGCCAATCAGAGTGAAATAACAGGCGATCAGATGTCAATCAACAGTGCACAGACGATCAGATGTCAATCAGACCACAATCAGATGCCAATCAGAGCTGATTACAGGCGATAACATGTCAATCACTGCAGCTGTCAGATGCCAAACGATGTAAACAGCAATCGGTGGTGATCAGCGGGCAATCAGATGCCAATCAGAGTGAAATAACAGGTGATCAGATGTCAATCAACAGTGCACAGACGATCAGATGTCAATCAGACCTCAATCAGATGCCAATCAGAGCTAATTACAGGCGATAAGATGTCAATCACTGCAGCTGTAAGATGAAAAAAAATGTAAACAAAAGTCAATCGATGGTGATCGGCGGGCAATCAGAGACAATCAGAGTGAAATAACAGGTGATCAGATGTCAATCAGACCTCAATCAGATGCCAATCAGAGCTGATTACAGGTGATCAAATGTCAATCACACTGCAGCTGCTAAACAATGTAAACAGACACACTCTGACCACCAGAGGAGCAGGCAGCCAGTATAATACACGTTGTTTGCAAAACAACGTGTATTATACAGTTCTATTAGCCCGTTCAAAAGATCGCTGCCCGCCGGCGCTGCAAATTGGCCGGCAGGCGGAAAACACAGGGGGCGCAGTAAACTGCCGAGGATGCACGCATTGGCGCGCGCAACCCCCAGCTGCAGCCGGTCAGGCCATTCACGCCAATCGGCGTGGAGTGGTCCTTGGGCTGCCGCACTGCTCACGCCAATTGGCACAGAAAATAATTACTGAAACTAATTTGTGTTGAATAAAAACAAGATATAAAGGCATGGTAAGCAGTGTTAAAGTTATGACCAAATGAATGGGAGGAGCGCTGAAATGTAAAAATGACTCTTGGCGGGAAAGGTAAAATAGCCTGTGGAGTGAAGTAGTTTTTGTCAGCAAACAGAAATCCTAGTGTGGAGATTATATTTAAATAGGAACTTTACCAAAAGATAATAGTAGATGAATAAAAACAGAAATCAAGACATTAAGTGAGAAGTATAAAATAGAAGATAGATCGAGTGTTGATTGACACTTGCTGTGTAATTCATTTACCGTATATACTCACATATATGCGACCAGTGTATAAGCTGAGGTACCCAATTTTCCCTCAGAAACCAGGAAAAAGTGATTGACCAGCGTATAAGCCCCCTCCCCAGTATAGTGCACTCCACAGTAGCCAAATGTTCCCCCAGTACAAGTCAGCCCCGTGCCCCAGGATCATACAGCTGTGTCTCAAGATGCCACTAGATAGTGTCATAGGGGTGCATATTATGTCGGCGCCGCTCAGTTTGGCGTGGGGAGAGCCGAATGACAGCTTTCCCCACTGCCGCTAAACTCCGAGGCGGCATTAAATACTGTTCCCCCTCCTGATTACCGCTACGTGGGGCGCGCATCATAGCATTCCTGCTATGACGGCGCCCAGTTTCGGCACTCGGCACTCAGAGCCGCGCCGAAATGAACTGATCCGTGTCATACATATGAGACAGCGATTGCCACACAGGAAGAATCCACGATCATTGTACCGCTGACACGCTCCACTCCACAAGCCAGGGGACACAGGTGGTCTTGAGCAGCACACTCTGCACACCATGTTGCAGGGGGTGGAGGGCACAGACAAAGCAAGGCGCACATTGGTAAGAGCAGGATCATTAGTGCACAATCCTTGCGCTCCTCTGCCATTAACAAAACCTGCTCCACCATCTGTTTTGCTCCACTGACTCGCATATAAGCCAAGGAGGTAACTTTTAAGAGCATTTTTTATGCTGAAATATTAGGCTTATACGCAAGCAGTGTTGCTCGGATACCTCATTATCCTATTCGAGTTTGGTCGAATTCGGATAGTAAACTATCCGAATTCACTCGAAGTTCAATATCCGATGTAATCGAATATCCGATTCCACCTCGGATATCCGACGTCACTATCCGAGTCTGTATTCGAGTAAAATATTCGAGCTGGCCTTAAATAGCTTGTAAAACTTGTATTGGAGGTCAATGATGCCTGAAACCACCTTTTTTATGAAGAAAAACATCAAGTGATTATGTGGTGATGTAGTAGTTATACAAAAGGTCTCAAAAATAGTAAATTAACTTCATGAAAAGTGTTTGCATGAGAAGGTGTGTCCAAAATGGTTGTTGTAACAGTCTTCATTTACGTCGTCTTCATCTTCTTCTTCTATATCTTCTTCTTCTTCTTCTATATCATCTTCTTCTTCTTCTTCTATATCTTCTTCATCTTCCTCTATATCTTCTTCTTCTATATCTTCTTCATCTTCTTCTATATCTTCTTCTTCTATATCTTCTTCATCTTATTCATCTTCTATATCTTCTTCTTCTATATCTTCTTCTTCTATATCTTCTTCTATATCTTCTTCATCTTCTTCATCTTCTTCTATATCTTCTTCTTCTTCATCTTCTTCTTCTTCCTCCTCTTCTTCTCTATCATTATATTATGTGTCTTGGTTTTCCTTTCTTTTGTAATATTTTTTTTTACTTCATTTGTGGAAATATTTTATTTTAATAACACCATAGTTATATTTGTATTGATGGCATAATAGGTAGGTTGTGGCACATTGCAAGCCACAGCGCCTTTTTCTGTGTACCCTGGCGGTGGTAAAACACAGACATCAGCAGGAAGAGGAAGTAGTTGCAGGCTTGCAGCTATTTGTAGTGTGTGGTAATAGTCGGTCTGTACTCGGTAGTAGAGTGGGTGGGCAGGTGGCAGCAGAAAATAGTTCTTCTTCTGTTCTCCCTGGCAGTGGTAGCAGCACACAGACAGCAGAAGCTCAATGCAGCTACAGGAGGAGGAGTAGTGTGTGTCAGGCAGTGTGATGTGACATACATAATAGATACATATAAATGAACATCATGAGGTACCAGACAGCGGTCGTGAAGCCCACATTGTGTCCAATACACAATTGGGACAGCACAGTTTTCAACCCGGACACCTCTAAAATAATTTAATTTTTTTTTCTTTTAAAATAATGCAGCTATTTGTGAACGTAAATAGCTGGTGGCGCATGGGCAGCAGCACCTTGTAATGTGTTCCCTGACAGTGGAAACACACAGACAGCAGGAGGCAATACAGCAGCAGGCAGCGTGAGGAGGATGAGTGTGTGTGGCAGACTGGCATTTGGCAGCAGGCAGGAGGGTAGGCAGCGAGACATAGTAGGCCCTGGTTCCTAGCGGTGGTTCCAGGGCCGTAAATACACAGCATGAGGTTCCAGACAGCGGCCGTGAAGCCCACATTGTGTCCAATACACAATTGGGACAGCACAGTTTTCAATCCGGACACCTCTTAAATAATTACAATTTTTTTTTCAAATTAATGCAGCTATTGTTGAGCGTAATAGCTGGTGGCACATGGGCAGCAGCACCTTGTAATGTGTTCCCTGGCAGTGGAGAGGAGACACAGACAGCAGGAGGAAATATAACAGCAGGCAGCGTGAGGAGGATAATTGTGTGGCAGACTGGCATTTGGCAGCAGGCAGGAGGGCAGGCAGTGAGACATAGTAGGCCCTGGGTCCTAGCGGTGGTTCAAGGGCCGTAAATACACAGCATGAGGTTCCAGACAGCGGTCGTGAAGCCCACATTGTGTCCAATACACAATTGGGACAGCACAGTTTTCAACCCGGACACCTCTTAAATAATTACAATTTTTTTTTTCAAATTAATGCAGCTATTGTTAAGCGTAATAGCTGGTGGCGCATGGGCAGCAGCACCTTGTAATGTGTTCCCTGGCAGTGGAGAGGAGACACAGACAGCAGGAGGAAATATAACAGCAGGCAGTGTGAGGAGGATGAGTGTGTGTGGCAGACTGGCATTTGGCAGCAGGCAGGAGGGCAGGCAGCGAGACATAGTAGGCCCTGGTTCCTAGCGGTGGTTCCCGGGCCGTAAATACACAGCATGAGGTTCCAGACAGCGGTCGTGAAGCCCACATTGTGTCCAATACACAATTGGGACAGCACAGTTTTCAACCCGGACACCTCTTAAATAATTACAATTTTTTTTTTCAAATTAATGCAGCAGCTATTGTTGAGCGTAATAGCTGGTGGCGCATGGGCAGCAGCACCTTGTAATGTGTTCCCTGGCAGTGGAGACACAGACAGCAGGATGAAATACAACAGCAGCAGCAGCAGGTGTATGTGTTTGTGCCAGTCGTCACTTCATGTCCCCCTCTCGCCGACAACAGGGGCCATGAATTCGCCTTCCACCTGTAACGATCGGTGTAGCACAGAGAGGATCTGATTATCGGTGATCTGCAGTATCACCGAGAATACAGATATATACCCGATTATTGATGATCTGCAGTATCACCGATAATCAGATATATCTCTAACCTCTGTACACCTCAGTAATATGAGTGTTTGGTGTAACAGTAATACTTTGAGGAGAGCACCCGTATAGAGGGTGCAAGGCAGTAAGAGATACTGCCCAAAGAACAGGCTCCCTTCAATGGCCTGAGGTTCCCCAAGAGGAGGAGTCAGGCTGAGAGTGGGAAGGACCAGAGTGTGAGTGACACCAATGGAGGAGTGTCACTGACAGATCTGTGAACTATCTCCAAACAGAGGAGATAACATGTAGTAACTGTGGTTGTGGCACACCTTACCCCAAAGTGTGGGTGCATAGCCTAGATGTTGCTAAGCCCAAGCACCAGAGAAATCAATAGTTCAATAAAGTTTAGGCTAACACACCTGCTTCAAAGTGCAATCGTTCTCCTTTATTGCTCCATCAACACAAAGATGACAATTGTTTCGGAGCCACGGAGGGTCTCCTTCCTCAGAATGTGCAGACAAACAATACACCAAAAAGTGCTCAAAACATATATACCTTAGGGTAAGTAACCACCCATGACAATCAAGAACATAGTCCCTCCCCTTCAGCTGTCTACATCACAGGCATATACATATGTAAACAAAGTCATATCTCATACAATACATACAGGAGTCTATGCACCATCCCGTTCATTATATTGCATATACATTACATGTATTGTGAAAACCATCTTATCACTAATGTATCCAATAGATCGCTTATTCCACTACTAATCTCACCACAGTTGATGCTGTCAATCCATTGTCAGGTGGGCGGAAACTTCTGCCATTTGAACCTGATAGGTCCCCGAATCCGCGCCACGGCTACCTCAGCCGTTACCGAGCGCTCCGTATGACTGCCCCATACCCTCGTCGCTTCATGCCTCACTTCCGCTGGGCGCTGTGCGACCAGAACGTCACATCCGCCCAGCGCGTTGCTATGCCAACCTACAACGCGAACGCTTAGACGCGTCTGGAATGTACGCATGCGCCGTCGGCACCGTCCGCCACCCAGGGTACAGACGGCGCCAAAGCGTCAAAAAATACGACTGGAAAACGCGTAAATCTCGCCAGGCCAACTCTGGCTCTCATGCGAGTTTTGACAGGGAGCAAAGTATCAGGTTGCCAAAGCAACCTGAAATCACATGTCTCCCCTATGATGGATGCAACAAGCGACCATCCGAGGGGGCATGCTCACGTGTTGACATACATCAAAGTAGTTGTTAGTGTGCCAGCACTTCTGCTACAAAAATGCCTGTGGACAAAATACAGGTTAAAGGGAAGGGAAGCAATAAAGGCAGCAAAAATTAAAGTAAAAGTAAAAGAAGGGACAAGAGTGGGAAGGGACAAGAATGGGGTACGAAATAGAAAAGAAAGAAAAAGGAAAAAGAAAAAAAGGAAGAAAAGAAAAAGGAAAAAAGGGGGAAGATTGTCAAATGAGAAAAGTGACATATTACACCATATTAACCATGATCGTGCAGGCTCACATATTCGTTGGATCTGATCAGCAGTCCTTTACAATCTACCCTTTTCCCGACCTGTCATATACCCCTCCTTCACTATCTTTCACTAAGGAAACAATTCATAGAATTGTATTGATTGAGTCCTCGAGGAGATACTGTGTCTAAAGTGTAGATCCAGTATGTCTCATTTTGAAGTAACAGTTTGTCCCTGTCGCCACCACGTCGTGGTTTTTTAACACAATCAATGACCAGTCCTCTCAGGTCGGTGGGACAGTGCCTCATGTTTGCAAAGTGGACAGCCACTGGTTTATTGACATCTAGAGTTTTGCCTTTTTTCAAAGCTTCAATTGCTAAGCGAATGTCACTTCTGTGATGTTGGAAGCGTACCTTAAAGGCTCCAGTAGTCTTGCCGACGTAGGCCAGTCCACAAGGGCACTGCAGCATATAAGTGCAATAGTCTGTGTTGCAATTGTAATATTCCTTTAGGTAGTGTCTTTTTCCAGACCTGGGGTGTAAGAAATATGTGCCAGTGATCAATGCATTACAGACATTACAATTGAAGCATTTATAACAACCCTTTCTGTTAGAAAAAGTGTGCGGTGGCCTCTCATATTTTGCTACAGGATCTGCTTGTACCAAAATGTCTCGTATACTTCTGCTGGACCTATACGAAAATAAAGGTGGGTCATGCAATATGGGATTTAACGTGGTGTCAGATTGCAGGATGGAAAGATTTTTGTTCATAGTCTTTTTAATGGTACCGGCCATGGGGCTGAAATCGTGTACAAACGCTATGTTTTCCTTTGGGGGACTGTCCTCTTTTCCCTCCATGATACTTCGGGCTCTATGAAGAGCCTCCTGCAACAGTTTCTCCGGATACCCACGTTCCAAGAAACGCATTTGCATAACCTTAAGTTCCTGTATAATGTCCTCTTGTTCTTTGCATATCCTAAGTACTCTTAAAAATTGAGAAATTGGTAAGCTATTGACCAAATGTTTGGGGTGAGCACTGTTATGATGCAGCAATGTGTTCCGGTCTGTTGGCTTTCTATATAAAGTCGTGGTCACCCCACTGCCGATCTTTTTCACCATTACATCCAAGAAAGGGACACACTCCTTTGAGATCTCTGGGTTAAATTTAATTCCTTCAAATAGGGAATTCAACAGCTCAATGAATGTTGTAAGTTCATCGACTGTCCCTCTCCATATGAGGAACACATCATCGATGTACCTTACCCACATAACCACGTGGGCAAGGTACATCGGCGATCCAAACACGTCCCTCTCCTCCAGATACCCCACAAACAAGTTGGCAAATGCAGGGGCTGCCGGGCTGCCCATGGCAGTGCCTCGGCACTGTCTGAACCATTCCTTCTCAAAACGAAAGCAGTTCTCAGTCAGAATAAGTTCTAAACCTGCTAAAATAAATTCAACAGGTAACAATTTGTCATTTTGTTTAAGCAAGAAGTGTCTGACTGCCTTTAACCCCTCCTCATTGGGAATCGAGGTATACAAAGAGCTAATGTCCATTGTGCATAACAATGCATCTTCACTCACTTCATTAATTGCTGCCAGTCTTTGCAGGAAATGGTCTGTGTCTTTGAGGTAGGCAGGCAATGACTGTACCAATGGTTGTAACTGAAAGTCAATAAATCTTGGTGGCGACAGGGACAAACTGTTACTTCAAAATGAGGCATACTGGATCTACACTTTAGACACAGTATCTCCTCGAGGACTCAATCAATACAATTCTATGAATTGTTTCCTTAGTGAAAGATAGTGAAGGAGGGGTATAAGACAGGTCGGGAAAAGGGTAGATTGTAAAGGACTGCTGATCAGATCCAACGAATATGTGAGCCTGCACGATCATGGTTAATATGGTGTAATATGTCACTTTTCTCATTTGACAATCTTCCCCCTTTTTTCCTTTTTCTTTTCTTCCTTTTTTTCTTTTTCCTTTTTCTTTCTTTTCTATTTCGTACCCCATTCTTGTCCCTTCCCACTCTTGTCCCTTCTTTTACTTTTACTTTAATTTTTGCTGCCTTTATTGCTTCCCTTCCCTTTAACCTGTATTTTGTCCACAGGCATTTTTGTAGCAGAAGTGCTGGCACACTAACAACTACTTTGATGTATGTCAACACGTGAGCATGCCCCCTCGGATGGTCGCTTGTTGCATCCATCATAGGGGAGACATGTGATTTCAGGTTGCTTGGGCAACCTGATACTTTGCTCCCTGTCAAAACTCGCATGAGAGCCAGAGTTGGCCTGGCGAGATTTACGCGTTTTCCAGTCGTATTTTTTGACGCTTTGGTGCCATCTGTACCCTGGGTGACGGACGGTGCCGAAGGCGCATGCGTACATTCCAGACGCGTCTAAGCGTTCGCGTTGTAGGTTGGCATAGCAACGCGCTGGGCGGATGTGACGTTCTGGTCGCAGAGCGCCCAGCGGAAGTGAGGCATGAAGCGACGAGGGTATGGGGCAGTCATACGGAGCGCTCGGTAACGGCTGAGGTAGCCGTGGCGCGGATTCGGGGACCTATCAGGTTCAAATGGCAGAAGTTTCCGCCCACCTGACAATGGATTGACAGCATCAACTGTGGTGAGATTAGTAGTGGAATAAGCGATCTATTGGATACATTAGTGATAAGATGGTTTTCACAATACATGCAATGTATATGCAATATAATGAACGGGATGGTGCATAGACTCCTGTATGTATTGTATAAGATATGACTTTGTTTACATATGTATATGCCTGTGATGTAGACAGCTGAAGGGGAGGGACTATGTTCTTGATTGTCATGGGTGGTTACTTACCCTAAGGTATATATGTTTTGAGCACTTTTTGGTGTATTGTTTATCTGCACATTCTGAGGAAGGAGACCCGCCGTGGCTCCGAAACAATTGTCATCTTTGTGTTGATGGAGCAATAAAGGAGAACGATTGCACTTTGAAGCAGGTGTGCTAGCCTAAACTTTATTGAACAAACAGAGGAGATAGTTCTCGAGGTCGGGAAAGCCAGGTCGGCAACAGACAGACAGGTCAGATACAGAGACAAGAGACTGATTCGGAGTCCTAAGGCAAGCAAGGTTTGGCAACAGAGAATCAGATATAGTAAAGTACCAAATAAGAGATCAGAAGAGTGGTCAGGAAAGCAGACGGTCATAACAAATAATCAAACAATGCCTAGACTTAGGTGTGAGCTCCTTGATCATCAACACCCCGGAACTAGTCTGAATATGACAAGATGGTAACGCTAATTTCTAGTCTTGGGTGTGAGTTCCGTAGTCATCAACACCCTGGAACTAGTCTGAAGGATAACACAGATAATATACAGTATTCCTAGTCTGAGGTGTGAGGTCCGTGATCATCAACACCCTGGAACTGGTCTAGAGCATAACACAGATGAAATACAGTATTCCTAATCTGGGGTGTGAGGTCCGTGATCATCAACACCCTGGAACTGATCTAGAGAATAACACAGATTCTGACAAAAGGTCTGAGTGCTTCCACGTAGTGATCACAACGACAGACACCAGAGAAATGACCAGCACCCAGTATATATACTATAGCGCTCTCCAGCGCCTCCCCTAAGTGCTGGACCAATGAGAACTGATACAATTGTCAGCTGACCGGCTTGGTCAGCTGACTCCCTTCTGGCTGTCATAAAAGCTCTGCCTCTCAGCGCGCGCGCGCGCGTCCTTCTGAACCTGTGTGGACTATCAGTCCCAGCCACACCAGACGTGTTGTAACCCATCCGCTGTGCTGGACGCGGAACCAGCCGCACCGCTATCAGAGCATGCGGCGGTTTCTCCGCGTTCAGCCATACCGACAGATGTAGGCCTATGCGTGCAAACCGCCGCGTCGGACGCGGAATCCGCCGCCTTGTTCTCAGGACATGTGGCGGTTTCTCCACGTTCAGTCATGCTACCAGACGCAGGCCCACGCGCGCAACCTGCTGCATTGGACGCGGAATCAGCCTCCTTGCTCTGAGCACCCGCGGCGGCTTTTCCGCGTTTTCTCACAGTACACCCCACCCCCCCTGAGGAGTGGACTCCGGACAGCTCCTACCCGGCTTCTCAGGATGTAGGGCGTGGAACTCCTTCTTTAATTTATCCGCATGCATGCGACAATCAGGTACCCATGTTCTTTCCTCAATGCCATAACCCTTCCAGTGAACTAAATACTGCACTGAGTTCTGTACAATACGTGAATCTAAAATCTTTTCCACTTCATACTCAGGTTGGTCATTCACCATCACAGGGGGAGGAGGAGTGGAATCTACATGCACTGCTGGCTTAAGCAAGGATACATGGAACGATCTTACACCACGCATGCTGGCAGGAAGATCAATAGCATAAGTAACATTGTTGATTTTCCTGGTTACTGGGAAAGGACCCACAAATCTGGGTTCTAACTTGGGCGAAGGCTGTTTTAAAGTCAAATGACGAGTGGACACCCAGACCAAGTCTCCTGGCCGGAACTTTCACTCTATGGAACGTTTTTTGTCAGCTTGACCTTTCTAACTCTGAAAGGCCTTCTCTAGATTCTTTCTCACGATCCCCCAAATGTTCTTAAATGACGTTTGCCAAGCCTCCAAAGCTGGAAACGGAGTGGAAGCTACTGGCAGTGGGGAGAATTTAGGCAACTTTCCAGTTACCACCTGAAATGGAGAGAATCCAGAGGAAGAGCTTCTCAAACTATTGTGTGCAATTTCTGCGAACGGCAAGAACTTGACCCAATCATTTGCTCCCTGTTGCCTATATCATAGTTTCTCTCTGCTGGTGAAAACCTACGAGAAAAATAGGCACACGGGTGTAATCTTCCCTGCAACCCAGAACGCTGAGACAACACAGCCCCCACCCCGACCTCTGAGGCATCCCCCTCTACGATAAAGGGATAGGAGGTGTTGACGTGTCTCAAAATGGGTGCAGAACAAAACAATTCTTTCAAAGTGGAGAAAGCAGCCAGAGCTTCGGGACCCCAGTGGTTGGTATCTGCCCCTTTCCTTGTGAGACTGGTGAGGGGTGCAATGACTGTGGAGTACCCCTTTATGAACCTTCTATAGTAATTTGCGAACCCCAAGAATCTCTGGAGAGCCTTCAGTCCTACTGGCTGAGGCCACTGCAGGACAGCCAAGACTTTGGCAGGGTCCATAGAAAGGCCCGAGGTAGAAATTATGTACCCCAGAAAGGCGACAGATGTTACTTCAAAAATGCATTTCTCCAACTTAGCATAAAGCATGTTCTGTCTTAGCTTGTGCAGCACAAATCTGACATGAGCCCTGTGCTCTGAGAGGTTAGCTGAGAAGATTAGTATATCATGTTCTTTCCTCAATGCCATAACCCTTCCAGTGAACTAAATACTGCACTGAGTTCTGTACAATACGTGAATCTAAAATCTTTTCCACTTCATACTCAGGTTGGTCATTCACCATCACAGGGGGAGGAGGAGTGGAATCTACATGCACTGCTGGCTTAAGCAAGGATACATGGAACGATCTTACACCACGCATGCTGGCAGGAAGATCAATGGCATAAGTAACATTGTTGATTTTCCTGGTTACTGGGAAAGGACCCACAAATCTGGGTTCTAACTTGGGCGAAGGCTGTTTTAAAGTCAAATGACGAGTGGACACCCAGACCAAGTCTCCTGGCCGGAACTTCCACTCTATGGAACGTTTTTTGTCAGCTTGACCTTTCTGACTCTGAAAGGCCTTCTCTAGATTCTTTCTCACGATCCCCCAAATGTTCTTAAATGACGTTTGCCAAGCCTCCAAAGCTGGAAACGGAGTGGAAGCTACTGGCAGTGGGGAGAATTTAGGCAACTTTCTAGTTACCACCTGAAATGGAGAGAATCCAGAGGAAGAGCTTCTCAAATTATTGTGTGCAATTTCTGCGAACGGCAAGAACTTGACCCAATCATTTGCTCCCTGTTGCCTATATCATAGTTTCTCTCTGCTGGTGAAAACCTACGAGAAAAATAGGCACACGGGTGTAATCTTCCCTGCAACCCAGAACGCTGAGACAACACAGCCCCCACCCCGACCTCTGAGGCATCCCCCTCTACGATAAAGGGATAGGAGGTGTTGACGTGTCTCAAAATGGGTGCAGAACAAAACAATTCTTTCAGAGTGGAGAAAGCAGCCAGAGCTTCGGGACCCCAGTGGTTGGTATCTGCCCCTTTCCTTGTGAGACTGGTGAGGGGTGCAATGACTGTGGAGTACCCCTTTATGAACCTTCTATAGTAATTTGCGAACCCCAAGAATCTCTGGAGAGCCTTCAGTCCTACTGGCTGAGGCCACTGCAGGACAGCCGAGACTTTGGCAGGGTCCATAGAAAGGCCCGAGGTAGAAATTATGTACCCCAGAAAGGCGACAGATGTTACTTCAAAAATTTCTCCAACTTAGCATAAAGCATGTTCTGTCTTAGCTTGTGCAGCACAAATCTGACATGAGCCCTGTGCTCTGAGAGGTTAGCTGAGAAGATTAGTATATCATCTAGATATACCAGGACAAATTTACCCAAAACCTCCCCGAACACCTCATTAATGAGTTCCTGAAAGACGGCTGGAGCGTTACTCAACCCGAAGGGCATCACCAGGTACTCGTAATGCCCATCGGGTGTGTTAAAGGCCATCTTCCACTCATCGCCCTCTCTGATCCGCACCAGGTTGTATGCACCCCGCAAATCCAATTTTGAGAAAATCTTAGCGTTGGTGACCTGAGTAAATAAATCGTCTATCAAAGGTAATGGATAGCGATTCTTTACTGTGATTTTATTCAGGCCTCGATAATCAATGCATGGCCAAAGGCCTCCGTCTTTTTTCTTGACAAAAAAGAAACCTGCTCCAGCCGGTAACCGGGAAGGGCGAATGAACCCCTTAGCTAAGTTCTCGCGGATGTATTCCTGCATGGCCAACTTTTCCAGCCCAGACAATATGTAGAGGTAACCTCTAGGGGGCATACAACCAGACCGGAGATCGATGGGACAATCGAAAGGGCGATGTGGAGGAAGTTTATCGGCTGATTTAGGACAAAACACGTCTGAAAATTCAGTATACTGATCTGGTACTCCCTCCATGTGAATCTTGGTCTGGCCCAAGGTTACCTTCCCTAAACAATGACGAAAGCAATGGGACGACCAGCTCGTTAGCTGACCGGAGGCCCAATCAATCAGAGGGGAGTGACGTTGTAACCAGGGCATGCCAAGAATGATCGTGGAGGTAGTCATGTGTAACACAAAAAAAATGCAAATTCTCCCTATGCAGCACCCCTATAGTGACTCCCACCTCTGGAGTCTGCGACAGAGGGCTGTTACCCTGCAGAGGGGAATCATCCACTGCCGTAACCTGAATAGGTGGTTTTACCGGGATGAGCGGAATACCCAATTTTTTTGCAAATTCGTAATCCATAAAATTAGCCGCTGAGCCTGAGTCAATGAAGGCCTCAGTGACTTCAAATTTATCTTCCCATAAAATAGTGCAAGGAAGAAGCAACCGTTTATCATCTAGGGGTAAAAATTGCACGCCTAGGGTATTACCCCCAACTACTCCTTGGCAGTAGCGTTTCCCGATTTCTTAGGGCAATTCTGTACTCTATGACCCCCCTCTGCACAATAAAGACAAAGCTGCTCTGCTATCCTGCGTTTCCGCTCCACTTGAGACAATTTTTACCGACCAATCTGCATTGGTTCAGGTGAAGGCGAAACGGGAGGAGGTGGAGTCACAGGGGGCGCAGCGTGGCATACCATTCTCACATAGTTTCTACCCCGGGTCTGTCTCTGATAGCGCAGCCGGCGATCTATTCTGATGGCCGATGAAATGGCCTCATCAATGGACTTAGGTTCAGGCTGACTTAACATAAGATCAGAGACCTCATCTGACAACCCTGATAAGAAACAATCTAAAAGGGCAAAGGTATCCCACCTGGCTGATACTGACCACCTCCTAAATTCAGCAGCATACTCCTCAACCAGACTCTTGCCTTGACGTAACAGTTTGAGCTTTCGTTCAGAAGTCAAGGCAATGTCTGGATCATCGTAAATTATAGCCATGGCTTTAAAAAATTCCTCTACAGAGGTTAGGGCCAAGTCTCCGTCGGGCAGACTGTACGCCCAGGTCTGAGAATCACCTGATAACAAAGTTTTAATAAATGTAACCCTTTGGGCCATAGTTCCTGAAGAATTAGGTCTCAACTCAAAGTATGATAACACTCTACTCCAAAAATTTCGAAAGTCAGATCTGTGACCGGAAAATTTTTCAGGTACAGGCATACGTATGTCTGTGCTAGGAGGAGATCGCACTTCATCCACAGCCGTCTGGAGGGTTTGTATAGACCCGGACAAAGCGTTAATTAACGCCCGGTGACTACCCAGCACTTGGTTGATGTTATCCACCGAAGTGGTAAGTGTGCCCAGACGGCTGGTGAGTGCGTCCATTTGCATTTGGTCTGTCGTTCTGTAACGATTGGTGTAGCACAGAGAGGATCTGATTATCAGTGATCTGCAGTATCACGGAGAATACAGATATATACCTGATTATTGATGATCTGCAGTATCACCGATAATCAGATATATCTCTAACCTCTGGACACCTGAGTAATATGAGTGTTTGGTGTAACAGTAATACTTTGAGGAGAGCAACCGTATAGAGGGTGCAAGACAGTAAGGGATACTGCCCAAAGAACAGGCTCCCTTCAATGGCCTGAGGTTCCCCAAGAGGAGGAGTCAGGCTGAGAGTGGGAAGGACCAGAGGGTGAGTGACACCAATGGAGGAGTGTCACTGACAGATCTGTGAACTATCTCCAAACAGAGGAGATAGTTCTCGAGGTCGGGAAAGCCAGGTCGGCAACAGACAGACAGGTCAGATACAGAGACAAGAGACTGATTCGGAGTCCTAAGGCAAGCAAGGTTTGGCAACAGAGAATCAGATATAGTAAAGTACCAAATCAGAGATCAGAAGAGTGGTCAGGAAAGCAGACGGTCATAACAAATAATCAAACAATGCCTAGACTTAGGTGTGAGCTCCTTGACCATCAACACCCCGGAACTAGTCTGAATATGACAAGATGGTAACGCTAATTCCTAGTCTTGGGTGTGAGTTCCGTAGTCATCAACACCCTGGAACTAGTCTGAAGGATAACACAGATAATATACAGTATTCCTAGTCTGAGGTGTGAGGTCCGTGATCATCAACACCCTGGAACTGATCTACAGTGGTGCTCAGCAGAGCTCGAATATTCGAGTAGCTCGAATATTCGAGCTCTTTTTCAGCTATTCGAGCTCGAATACCGAGCTCGAATAGCTGTAGCTATTCGAATGGGCTATTCGAGTGAACTCGAATAGCCCACTCACTATTCGAGCTATTCGAGCAAACAGCGCTATTCGAGCTCGAGTACCGAGCTCGAATAGCGTCATAGCCCAGATTGATGTCCTTAGAGCCAATCAGAGGGCTCCCAGGCCCTCTGACGGCAGCCAATCACAGAGGGGGACCCTGGCCAGCCCCTACCCTATAAATAGCGGCCGCCATGTTCCGTTTTTCCGTCCTTGCCTGACTTTGTACAGAGAGAGATCTGCTCCTTTGTGCTTTGGCTTAGCAAGAGCTCTATAGTGGTCAATTACCTGTATGTGAGCGTTTTTGCTCACATACACCTCCTATACACACCTATATTGTTGTTATTTAGATAGACATTGTATTTTAGTTAGTAGCTTGTGTGTTACATAGAGACAGGCAGCTGCTGCAGGCAAGCTTACACAGCTTTAGGCCTCAGGGCCTTGCCTGTGTGGGCAGCTGTCCTCCTGTCCTCTGTTACTTTATTTCTCATCTTATCTATACCAGTGTTTCTGCTGTCCTTTACTACTGAGTGATTGTATTTTGTAGTTATTATACTGTAACTGTACTAGGACACTCACTGTCACTGTTTAGCTCCTGCGTGTGTGCGTGCACAGTACACACTCTATTTCCTTCTGATTACTACTGATTATTGTAATTTCTAGTTGTACTTACTACTGTTACTACTTACTACTAGGGACACTCAGTCACTGTTCATAGGCTAGCTCCTGCGTGTGTGTGTGCGTGCACTGTCTGTACAGTACACACACGCTATTTCCTTCTGATTACTACTGATTATTGTAATTTCTAGTTGTACTTACTGTTACTACTTACTGTACTAGGGACACTCAGTCACTGTTCATAGGCTAGCTCCTGGCCTGCGTGTGTGTGTGCGTGCGTGCACTGTCTGTACAGTACACACACTCTATTTCCTTCTGATTACAACTGATTATTGTTATTTCTAGTTGTACTTACTGACTGTTACTACTTACTACTAGGGAGGGACACTCAGTCACTGTTCATAGGCTAGCTCCTGCGTGTGTGTGTGCGTGCACTGTCTGTACAGTACACACACTCTATTTCCTTCTACTTAATCTGATTACTACTGATTATTGTATTTTCTAGTTAGTGTACTAGGGGACACACTCACTGTTCACTGTTCACACTTACTGATTACCGATTATTGTATTTTGTATTAGTACTGTACTAGTAATCACTTAGCGATCTAATCACTTAGTGATTAGTGTCACCTTACCCACCAACCCACTCCATTAAAGTACCCCACTTTTTCACCCGCCCTTTTAAAAAACTTTTTTGTTTACGCCCAAAACATCTAAGATGTCTGGAAGTGGCAGCCAGCGCGGTTTGGGCAAGGGGAAGGGCAGCAAGGGAATTAAGAGGAGAGGGAGCAGCATTGTGGCAAGCCGCGGCCGCGCCACCATGCACAGTTCCGCAGCAGCAGCAGCTGCGTCAGTGGCTAACATTCCGCCTATAGCCACTGGCCGTGGACGCCTTGGGCGCTGCCCAGCAGGAGCAACTCACGCTGCAGAGACACAGCAGCAGCAGCGTGTAGTACCTGCTCCTATTTTCCTCCAGCCGGGTCGGAAACGTCCCATTGAGGAAAAGGATGCAGCCACTGTGGTGCAACTGATGACGGAGGATGAGCAGCGCGCCATCAGCTCTGCATCCGAGGCCTCCACCCTCACCACCACCCCTGTTCGCAGCAGCCGCCTAGCAGGGCCTGGGGAGGAGGCCAGTTCACCGTCACAAGTTGGCGACCTGTCACTCAGCAGTATTTTTACCCCAGGCACCATCAGGGTATTGTCTGCTGTTGTTGGCGATTTGGAGGAGGAGATGCTGATGGGCACTTTGGGGGATGAGGGATTGGACAGCAAGACTGTGGCGACAGTCAAGCAGCCCATCCATGCATCAGGAGAGGAGTTTGGGGGGTCATCATCCCAGCAGGACATGTTTCAGGAGGGGGAGGATGATGATGATGACGTGGTGACAGACAAAGACTGGGTGCCGCCACCACCAGCACCTGGGGATGTCATCATCAGCAGCTCTGAGGAGGAGGATGCGCTTGTGGGCCTTGCAAGGAGGCGCATCATTGCAAGCATTGGCAGCAGTAGGCAGGTCCCACTGCCTGCTGGTGTCTCAGGCTCAGCAGCAGCAGCAGCAGCATCTGCCAGTACCACCACCAGCCGCCCCCAAGCCCCCCCCCCCCCCCTAACCACCACAGGGAGACAGGCAGCAGCGGCTCCAGGCCGTAGGGGGTTGTTCTTGTCACCAATCTGGCGATTTTTCACAATGCCCACAGTTTTCAGCAAGTACGCCACTTGCAACCACTGTCAGCGGAAGTTGAGCAGAGGTGCAGACCCCTTAAAGTTCAGCACCAGCTCGCTCATCAACCACCTTGCTGCTAAACATTTCCACCAGCATGAGGAGTTCCAGAGGCTGAAGGCATCTGGTGCTGGCAGTGGCACCACACCCATCACTGCACAGCCTTCAGCAGCAGCAACAGCAACAGCAGCCACCTGCCCTCCTGCTCCTCCAGCAGCACCAGCAGGAGTGCGGAAACGCACTGCTCCTCTCCCCTCTGCAACTCCTGCCGCCGACACTGAGGCCTGTTCTGGCAGCCAGTCCTCAGTGGCCTTCTCTGCTGTGTCCGCTGATTCCCGTGCTAGCAAAAGGCCACGCCAGAGCCTTTTGAGCGAGTCCTTCCAGGGGGTGGTTAGGGCTCTGCCTCCCAGCAGCCGTCGCGTGCGTCAGCTGAACGGCTTGCTGGCACGGGCCATGTGCTCCCAACTCCTGCCGTACACGCTCGTGCAGGAGGGGAGCGACATGCGTGCGCTGCTTGCTTGTGCAGCCCCAGACTGGCAGCTCCCCAGCAGACACTACTTTGCCCGCAAGGCCATTCCTGCACTGCACCGCTTTGTGATGGCCAATGTGGAGCGAGGGCTGGAGCATGCGGTTGGTGAAAGGGTCCACGTCACCATGGACTCCTGGAGCAGCCGCTTCGGGACAGGCCGCTACCTGTCCTTCACTGTCCACTGGGTCAGCTTGGTGGAAGGGGGTGAGGATGGGAGAGCAGCAGCGGGCACAGCAGCAGCAGCAGCAGCAGCAGCAACACAGTGGGTGGTGCCACCCCGCAGGGTCAGGGGAACTGCAGCAGGTTCCTCTGATCCTCTGCCATCCTCCGGCACACCTGGCCAAACCCCCCGCCTCAGCAGCAGCGTGAAGGCCCGCCACTGCCAAGCGCTGCTGCAGTTGGTCAGCCTTGGGAAGACCAAACTGACGGCAACCCATGTGTTGGCCAAACTCCAGGAGCAGGAGAAGATTTGGCTGACCCCCAGAGGCCTCAGAGTCGGAGAGGTGGTGGCCGACAATGGGCCAATCTGGTTGCAGCAATTGACAGGGGAAACCTGACCCACATCCCCTGTCTTGCCCACGTGCTGAACCTGGTGGTGCAGAAGTTCTTGCGCACCTACCAGGGGATGGGCGAACTGCTGGAAACGGCAAGGAATGTTGTGCGTCACCTCCGGCGCTCGGCTGCAGCCTGTGCGAGCCTGGAAGACGTGCAAAAGGAGCTGGAGCTGCCACACCATCGGCTGATCATTGACGTTCCAACTCGCTGGAACTCCACCCTGGCGATGTTGGAGCGTCTGGTTGAACAGAAGCACGCTGTCAACCAGTACCTTGCCCTGGCCACTGTGTCCGCCGCTCAGAAAAGGGACAAGACCAGCAACATCCCGTCCATCGGCCCGATGACGACTGGAGGCACATGCAGCAGGTGTGCTTAGTGCTGGCTCCCTTTCTGCAGGCCACTAACATGGTGAGCAGGGACCATGCTATGGTCTGCGAGTGGGTGCCCCTGGTTTGTCTGCTGAACAGGGCCCTCGATGTTTTGCTGGAACAGGGAGCAGCAGCCTTGGACCAGCAGGAGCGGCATGCAGCTGCACAGTCCACCTCTGAGGGGGAGGAGGAGGAGGACTTGGTGGAGGTCCCTGACCTTGCTGCTGATGAGGGGGATCAGCACAGCGCAGCTGAGTTGGTGCGGGGGTGGAGAGAGGATGAGGCTGAGGAGGCAGAGGAGGAGGATGAGGACAGCACTGCCGTCGATGTGCCAGCACACGTGGCCCGCCTCTTCCCAATGGCAGCGCACATGCTGACGTGCCTGCGCAAGGACCCCAGGGTGATCCAGATGAAGCAGAGGGAGGACATCTGGATCAGCATGATGTTGGACCCGCGCCTCAAGGGGAAGTTGAGCCAGTTCCTGCTGCCTGCAGGAGGAGAGCCAGCGCAACAAATAAGGAGCTTGCAGCAGGCCCTTGTTGAGCGCTTGGAGGAAGCCTTCCCCCAGCCTTCCACCCCCACTGTCCAGCCAGCACAGAGGCAGCAGCAGGTGCCTGCATCCAGCAGCAAGCGCCCCACAGACCTGTTGTCTCTCAGCAACGAGCTCTACAGGACTGTAGAGGCTCCGGCAGCAGTGACTAGAGAGGAGGTGCATGCAGCAGCATCCTCCTCCGGTCACAGCCAGCGCCTGACCCGCATGGTGGCTGACTACATGGGGTCCTACAGCGGGCTTGACAGCGATGCCCCTGTTGATCCCATGGAGTATTGGGTCAAGCGCCTGGAGATCTGGAGCGAGCTGGCGCAGTACGCCCTGGAAGTGCTGTCCTGTCCCCCTTCCAGCGTGCTGTCCGAGCGCTACTTCAGTGCAGCTGGTGGCGTGGTCACCGAGAAACGCTCACGTCTGTCTCACAAGTCTGTGGACAGACTGACGTTTCTCAAGATGAACCAGGCGTGGGTGGAAGGCGAGTTCCTGGCCCCTGTTGTCGGCGAGAGGGGGACATGAACTGGCTGCCGGAAGAACCATCGTTAATGTGCCTTACCACCCTTTACCACCTCCTGGCTCCTGCTCACTAAGCCAGCCTGGTTCACTTTGACTATTACGTCGCCTGCAGCCACACATTTTACATCTACAGTGGGCTGCTGTGTACTGCCCTTCTGCTATCTGTCTGTGTTTCCCACTCCCAAGGGTACACAGATTTACCTTCTGCTGCCACTCTGCCACCAGCTATTACGTCAAACAATAGCTGCCCCTGCTGCCTGTATTTACCTAAAAAAAAAAAAAAAGGTTTAATTTTTCTGAGGTGCCCGGGTTGAAAACTGTGTTGTCCCAGTTGTGTATTGGACACGATGTGGGCTGCACGACCGCTGTCTGGGACCTCCTGCTGTGTTTATTTACGCCCTGGTATCACCGCTAGGTACCAGGGCTATTATGTCACGCTGCCTGCCTGCTGCCACACTCACACTACTCCTCCATTCCTCCTGCTGCTGTTGCTGCTGTCTGTCTGTGTTTCCCACTGCCAGGGTACACAGATTTACCTTCTGCTGCCACTCTGCCACCAGCTATTACGTCAAACAATAGCTGCCCCTGCTGCCTGTATTTACCTTAAAAAAAAAAAAGGTTTAATTTTTCTGAGGTGCCCGGGTTGAAAACTGTGTTGTCCCAGTTGTGTATTGGACACGATGTGGGCTGCACGACCGCTGTCTGGGACCTCCTGCTGTGTTTATTTATGCCCTGGTATCACCGCTAGGTACCAGGGCTATTATGTCACGCTGCCTGCCTCATTGACTGCCTGCTGCCACACACTCATCCTCCTCCTCCTGCTGCTGAATTTACCTCCTGCTGTCTGTGTGTTTCCACTGCCAGGGAGCACATACAATGGCGCTTCCACCAAGCGCCACCAGCTATTTGTTACGCTCAAAAATAGCTGCATTTCTTTAAAAAACCGATAAAAATATATATATACTTTTTATTAATACTTTGTGATATTATTTTTAGAGGTGTCCGGGTTGAAAACTGTGTTGTCCCAGTTGTGTATTGGACATGATGTGGGCTTCACGACCGCTGTCTGGAACCTCATGCTGTGTATTTACGGCCTGGTACCACCGCTAGGTACCACAGCCTATTATGTCTCGCTGCCTGCCTCATTGACTGCCTGCTGCCACACAATCATCCTCCTCCTGCTGCTGCTGCTGCTGCTGAATTTACCTCCTGCTGTCTGTGTGTTTCCACTGCCAGGGAGCACATACAATGGCGCTTCCAACATGCGTGCGCCACCAGCTATTTATTACGCTCAAAAATAGCTGCATTTCTTTAAAAAAAATAAAATAAAAGAGAAATAAGTGAAGAAGAAGAAGACGATATAGAAGAAGAAGATGATATAGAAAAATAAGAAGAAGAAGGAGAAGAAGAAGAAGGAGAAAAAGAAGAAGATATAGAAAAAGAAGAAGACGAAATAGAAAAATAATAATAAGAAGATATAGAAAAAGAAGATATAGAAAAAGATATAGAAGAAGAAGATGAAGAAGAAGAAGATGAAGAAGAAGATGAAGAAGAAGAAGAAGAAGAAGATGATGAAGAAGAAGAAGATGAAGAAGAAGAAGATGAAGAAGAAGAAGATGAAGAAGAAGATGAAGAAGATGAAGAAGATGAAGAAGAAGATGATGAAGAAGAAGAAGATGAAGAAGAAGAAGAAGATGATGAAGAAGAAGATGATGAAGAAGAAGAAGATGAAGAAGAAGAAGATGAAGAAGATGATGAAGAAGAAGAAGAAGAAGAAGACGATATAGAAAAAGAAGAAGATATAGAAGAAGAAGATATAGAAGAAGAAGAAGAAGATATAGAAGAAGAAGATATAGAAGAAGAAGATGAAGAAGAAGAAGAAGAAGATGATATAGAAGAAGAAGAAGAAGATATAGAAGAAGAAGATATAGAAGAAGAAGAAGAAGAAGATATAGAAGATGAAGAAGAAGAAGAAGAAGTATATACACTGTACTGAAAAGAATTTTGGACACAACTTCTCTTTCCACCTTTTTTTTTTTTAAAGGAACATCCCCACATAATCACTTGCTGTTGTTACTTGGAAAAAAAGATGTTTCTTGCATCATTCACCCTCAAAACAAGTGTTGGAAGCTATTTAAGGCCAATTTGAATAGTCAGCTCGAATAATGAGCTCGAATACCGACTCGAATAGTGAGCTCGAAGTCCGAGGTCGAATCGAATAGTAAAAAATATTCGACTCGAATATTCGACCGAATGCGAATAATTTACTATTCGAATTCGACCAAACTCGAATAATAAAAAGGGGTATCCGAGCACCACTGCTGATCTAGAGAATAACACAGATTCTGACAAAAGGTCTGAGTGCTTCCACGTAGTGATCGCAACGACAGACACCAGAGAAATGACCAGCACCCAGTATATATACTATAGCGCTCTCCAGCGCCTCCCCTAAGTGCTGGACCAATGAGAACTGATACAATTGTCAGCTGACCGGCTTGGTCAGCTGACTCCCTTCTGGCTGTCATTAAAGCTCTGCCTCTCAGCGCGCGCGCGCGTCCTTCTGAACCAGTGTGGACTATCAGTCCCAGCCACACCAGACATGTGTTGTAACCCATCCGCTGTGCTGGACGCGGAACCAGCCGCACCGCTATCAGAGCATGCGACGGTTTCTCCGCGTTCAGCCATACCGACAGATGTAGGCCTATGCGTGCAAACCGCTGCGTCGGACGCGGAATCCGCCGCCTTGTTCTCAGGACATGCGGCGGTTTCTCCGCGTTCAGTTATGCTAGCAGATGCAGGCCCACGCGCGCAACCTGCTGCGTTGGACGCGGAATCAGCCACCTTGCTCTGAGCACCCGCGGCGGCTTTTCCGCGTTTTCTCACACCACCCAAGCCTGGTTCATTTTGAGAAACGTCAGTCTGTTCACAGACTTGTGAGACAGACGAGATCGCTTCTCAGTGATGACTCCACCGGCTGCACTGAAGCAACGCTCTGACAGTACGCTGGAAGGGGGGCAGGAGAGCACTTTCAGGGCGTACTGCGCAAGCTCGCTCCAGATCGGCAGGTGCTTGACCCAATACTCCATGGGATCAACAGGGGCCACGCTGTCAAGCCCGCTGAAGGACCCCATGTAGTCAGCCACCATGCGGGTCAAGCGCTGCCTGTGACTGGAGAAGGATGCTGCTGCAGGCACCTCCTCTCTAGTCCTTGGCAGCTCTACACTCATGTAGAGCTCTTGGGTCAGAGACAGCAGGTCTGTGGTGCGCGTGCGCTTGCTGCTGGTGGATGCAGGCACCTGCTGCTGCCTCTGTGCTGGCTGGACAGTGGGGGTGGATGTCTGAGGGAAGGCTTCCTCCAAGCGCTCAACAAGGGACAGCGGCAAATCCCTCATTTGTTGCGCACGGTCTCCTCCTGCAGGCAGGAACTGGCTGAGCTTCCCCTTCAGACGTGGGTCCAGCATCATGCAGATCCAGATGTCCTCCCTCTGCTTCATCTGGATCACCCTTGGGTCCTTGCGCAGGCACCTCAGCATGTGCGCTGCCATTGGGAAGAGTCTGGCCACGTCTGTTGGCACATCATCGGCAGCCCCAGAGCCGACATTGCTGTCCTCATCTGCCTCCTCCACCTCATCCTCTCTCCACCCCCGCACCAGTCCAGCTGCGCTCTGCTGCTCCCCCGCATCAGCAGCAAGGTCAGGAACCTCTACCAACTCCAAGCCCTCCTCCTCCTCAGAAGTGGCCTGTGAAGCTGCCTGCAGCTCCTGCTGGTCCAAGGCTGCCGCTCCCTCTTCCACCAGTGCATACAGGGCCCTGTCCAGCACACACACCAAGAGGACCAACTCGCACACCATTGCATGGTCCCTGCTGACCATGCTGGTGGCTTGCAGGAAGGGTGCCAGGACTGAGCACACCTGCTGCATGTGCCCCCAGTCCTCTGTGGAGATGATGGACGGGAGGTTGGTGGCAGCATGCCCAGTTGCAGTGATGGAGGCAACTGTTGCACGTGCAAGGTACTGGCTGACAGCCTGCCTCTGTTCAACCAGACGCTCCAACATCGCCAGGCTGGAGTTCCAGCGAGTTGGAACATCGATCATGAGCCGGTGCTGTGGCAGGTGCAGCTCCCTCTGCACCTCTGCCAGGCTCTCTACGGCTGCAGGCGAGAGCTGGAAATGACGCACGACCTTCCTTGCTGCCTCAAGGAGTCGGTCCACCCCCTGGTAGGTCCGCAGAAACTTTTGCACTACCAGGTTCAGGACGTGCGCCAGGCAGGGGATGTGGGTCAGATCTCCCCTGCTGATGGCAGCAACCAGGTTTGCCCCATTGTCGGACACCACCTCTCCGACTCTGAGGCCTCTGGGAGTCAGCCAATTCCTCTCCTGCTCTCGGAGTTTGGCCAGGACGTGGTTCGCCGTCAGTTTGGTCTTCCCCAGGCTGACCAATTCCAGCAGCGCTTGGCAGTGGCGGGGCTTCACGCTGCTGCTGAGGCGGGGGGTTTGGGCTGGTGTGCCGGAGGATGGAAGCGGATCAGAGGAACCTGCTGCTGTTCCGCAGACCCTGCATGGTGGCACCACCCACTGCGTTGTTGGTGCTGCTGCTCGATGCTGCTCCCCCCTCCTCACCCCCTTCCACCAAGCTGACCCAATGCGCTGTGAAGGACAGATAGCGGCCTGTCCCAAACCGGCTGCTTCACGAGTCCATAATGACGTGGACCCGTTGACCCACCGCGTGCTCCAGCCCTCTCCCGACATTGGCCATCTCAGAGCGGTGAAGTGCAGGGATGGCTGTGCGTGCAAAATAATGTCGGCTGGGGATTGGCCAATCGGGGGCTGCACACATCAGGAGTGCACGCATGTCGCTCCCCTCCTGCACAAGGGAATAAGGCAGGAATTGGGAGCACATTGGCTGTGCCAGCAAGCCGTTCAGCTGACGCACGCGATGGCTGCTGGGAGGCAGAACCCTTACCACCCCCTGGAAGGTGTCGCTGAGCAGGGTCTGGCGAGGCCTTTTGCTGGCATGGGAAGCAGTGGAGGGAGCAGAGGAGGCCACTGAGGACTGGCTGCCAGAACAGGCCTCAGTGTCGGCGGCAAGAGTTGCAGAGGGAGGAGGAGCAGTGCGTTGCTGACGCACCCCTGCTGCCGACGGCTTCGCAGTGGTGGCGGGTCTGCCACTGCCAGCTTCCTTCAACTTCACGAACTCCTCATGCTCGTGAAAGTGTTTCCCTGCAAGATGGTTGACCAGAGAGGTGGTGCCAAACGCAGAGGGCTCCTTCCCTCTGCTGAGCTGCTTGTGGCACTGGTTGCAGGTGGCATACTTGCACTCCAAATATGGAAGGGTGAAAAAATTCCATATTGGGGAGGTGAAGCTGCCCCTTCGGCTGGAAGGTGCTGCTGCCGCTGGTCTCTCTGTGGTGGTTGGGAGGAGGGGGGGGGTTCTTGTTGCGGCTGGTGGTGGCACTGGCAGAACTCGTCTCCTGATCAGCACGCTGTGTGGTCTGCATACCACGCCCACTTGTGATCCTGCCCATGCCTGCGATG
Source organism: Hyperolius riggenbachi (assembly GCF_040937935.1). Taxonomy (NCBI): domain Eukaryota; kingdom Metazoa; phylum Chordata; class Amphibia; order Anura; family Hyperoliidae; genus Hyperolius; species Hyperolius riggenbachi. The sequence continues at coordinate 57,882,078 of NC_090656.1, read as the reverse complement.
CTGATCCTTCTAGCAAGGCCCGCAGACGCATCCTCCTCCTCCTCCTCAGAGCTGATGACATCCCCACTCCTAGGACCTGGCAACCAGTCTTTGTCCTTCACAGTGTCATCATCATCCTCACCCTCCTGCTGGGATCCCCCAAACTCCCCTTCTGCATGCATGGGCGGATGGACAGTCACCACTGTCTGACTGTCCAAAGCATCATCCCCCAAAGTGCCCATGAGCATTCCTTCCTCCGCCAATTCTTCCGCAACAGCATTCCATAACCCCACTGCGCTTGGAGATAACAAGGTGCTGAGTGACAGGGTGCTGATGTCACCCGCTGGGGCTGGAGAACTGCACTCCTCCTCCTGCTCCCCAGGCAGTGCTGGTCGGCTGCTGCTGCTCTTGCGAACAGGAGTGGTGGCGGGGGTGGAGGACTCGGTTCCAGAGCTAATGGTGGCCTGCTCATCCACCATCAGTTCCACCACAGTGTCTGCGTCCTTCTCCTCAATAGGACGGCTACGACCTGGCGGTGGGAGGAACATCTGGGCCACACGCTGCTGCTGCTGTGTCTCTGCAGCGTGACTCCCAGCTGTTGGGCGGCCAAGGCGTCCACGGCCAGTGGCTAATGGTGGAATAGCCACTGGTGCAGACGCAGAACTGCGCATGGTGGTGGTGGCGCGGCTGCCATGCCCACAACCTCCTCTCTTGGCGATGCCCTTGCTGCCCCTGCCCTAACCGCCGCTGCCAGTGCCAGACATTGTATATTTTTAATATTATACAAATGAAAAAAAAACTTATGTATGTAAAGGCGGGTGGGACAAGTGGGGTACTTTAATGGGGTGGGACTGGTGGTGGTGGGCGTGTGAGGTGACGGACAGGTGTACTCTACAGCAGAGATCGGTGTAGCGCTAACGAGAGAGTGTGCACTGCGCACACAAAGACCCTAGCTGACGCTGACTGACGGTGTCCCTATACACAGACTACAGTACAAGTCAGCAAATACACAATAGAAGTAATAGAAAAAAATAGGACGAGTGTAGCACTAACGAGAGAGTGCGGACAGCGCAGATGTGCACTGCACACACAAAGACCATAGCTGACGCTGACTGACGGTGTCCCTATACACAGACTACAGTACAAGTCAGCGAATACACAATAGAAGTAATATATAAACAATAGGACGGGTGTAGCACTAACGAGAGGGTGCGGACAGCGCAGACGTGCACTGCGCACACAAAGACCCTAGGTAACGCGGTGATGGACGGTACCTATACACAGACTAGAGTACAGTACACTACAGTACTAACTAACTAAACAATAGAAGAATCTAGCTAAATAATAGAACAGGTGTGACTAGATTACAGAGAGCAGATACAGCAGGACAGGTATAGCAGTAAAGCTGGGCCTTGCTAACTACAAAATAGTACAAATCTATCTAACACAGAAGTAGTAGTAGTACAGGAGTAGAGTAGGACAGGTGAGAGCACAGGTAAGGTAACTAGAGACTAGAGCACAGAGCAGGGCAGGCTGCCTTGCCTAGGCACAGGGCCTAGCTGCTGGCTGCAGGCCTGCAGCAGCACCAGTGACAGTCTCTCTCCCTCCCTAGTCCCCCTAGTAATCACCCAAACTAAACTGCCTAAAATACAATCTATCTACAATACAAAGCAATACAGTTAAATATCAAGTGCTGGAGTGTAAAAACGCTAGGTTTAGAACAATAGCAATGCACTTGCACACAGACAAAAAGCACTGGAGCAGTCTCTCAGTACTATCAGTCAGTAAGTCGCAAGCAGGACGAGTGGGGCAAGATGGCATCCGCTATTTATAGAGGGGGGCTTGGCTAGGCTCCCCCTCTGTGATTGGCTGCAGTCAGAGGGCTGGGAGCCCTCTGATTCGCTTGTGAGGACTCGAGGTGACGTCTGTTGTGACGCTATCCGAGCTCGGATAGCTAGGATATCTCCGGATAGCTGCTTGCTATCCGAGTGCGCTCGGATAGCACAGCCCGGATAGCTAATACTATTCGAGCTCGGTATTCGAGCTCGAATAGTGAAAAAAGAGCTAGGATATCCGAGTAACTCGGATATCTTAGCTCAGATGAGCATCACTATACGCAAGTATATACAGTATGTCGTTTGATCTACCATGAGCCTGCAGGTCATCATCTTTACTACTGACAGGCATGAAAATAAAAGAGCACCAACTGCCAATATCTATAAACATACCTGCTAAGAATGTGATAGGCTGAAAGGTCACACACACACACACACACACACACCGCAACGAGGTTCACAGACAGGGAAATGTCAGGGACATCGCCCTGACATCGCATTGTGGGAGTGGTTTCAAGACAATGTCAGCCATTCAGATTCCCCTGGAGATTATTTTTCATATTATATAAAAATAACTTTTCATTACTTAACAATTAGTTAAAAGTAAAAAGTAAGAAAATTACCCAAAACTAGGTCAAAAAAGTCATACTGAACTTACTTTGAGTATTATGACTAACTGGTGCATAATGTGCAAAGGCTGGCTTTATACCACCCCCCTCCATCACCATTCCAATAGCCTTGTGCCTCCACGCTCACCCTCCTATTTATTTTCCATATACAGCCACCGTCTTTTTCCATGTGCAGCAGACAATCTCTTCCGTGTACAGAAGTTTCTTCTCTTATGTGCAGCTCCCTCTGTGTACAACAGTTTGCCTCATATATATATATACACAGGATCGTAGCTATAAGTCATGGGCCCCCTACCCATCATCCCCCCACCCCACCCTGGTGGAGTCTCCCAGGGTCATATAAAAAGTGAAACCACCATAATCCCCCTCCCTATCACACAGTGCTGTCACCATTCTTCCTCCCCGCATCAAGTGCAGACATCATAATCAGAGCCAAGATTCTGGAAAGACCACAAGGGCCTGGGGTTTGAGTAGCTGCTGCTGAGAGGGGTGGCTGTACATTGAAGAGGAGTAGCTGAATGTGGAAGAAGAGGCTGCAAATTGGGAGAAACACATGGAAAAGCTGTGCTGCTTAATAAGGGAGAGGTACATGAAAGATGGGGGCTACTGTACATGGGTTTTACAAATTGGGGCGGGGACTGCACACAGAATGGGAGGGGCCCTATTGCACTTGGATGGGGAGCAACACAAATGTTGGCCTAGGGTTAGAAATAGTATAAAGCTGGCCTTGACCATAACCCTGATTCCCACCCATAACAATTATAGCCCACCATTTTATCCTCATAAGTGATACCAACATTACCCACCCCCAAGTGTGACCCCCCTTTCCCCTCATAACAAGAACTGCCACCATGGGACAAAGCCCCTCCTCCATGCAGAATAGCACAGTGGCAGGGACCCATTTACACTTAATCAGGTGGTGTGCGATAGTATGCGTTAGTACACGTTTTCTCCATAGCAGTGCATTGTGAGAAAGATTTCAGTTAAAACGTGTAAAGGGGCACTACAGTGAAAAACTGTAAAATGTAAAATATGTGCAATCATATACAAATAAGAAGTACATTTTTTTTCCAGAGTAAAATGAGCCATAAGTTACTTTTCTCCTATGTTGCTGTCACTTACAGTAGGTAGTAGAAATCTGACAGAAGTGACAGGTTTTGGACTAGTCCATCTCTTTATAGGGGATTCTCAGGGATATATTTATTTTCAAAAGCACTTAGTGAATGGCAGGTGCCCTGTCCAACTGCCAAAAAACTGTGTAGGGAGCAGGGAAGCTGGCCAGCATCATTGTTTAAATCCTTTTTTCGGGAATATCTTTATAAAGAATAAAAGCCTTGCTGAGAATACCCTATGAAGAGATGGACTAGTCCAAAACCTTTCACTTCTGTCAGATTTCTACTGCTTACTGTAAGGCTAGAAACCCACTAGGAGAGCTTTTCTGAGCGCTTTGTGATTTGAAAAGCTCTAGCTAATGTAATGCTATGGGTGTGATCCCACTTGAGTGATGTGATTTTATAAAAATCCCCCATAGGATTGCATTACCAAGAGCTTTTTCAAATCACTCACGCTTACAAAGCACTCCCAGTGGGTTTCTGGCCTTCGTGACAGCAACATAGGAGAAAAGTAATTTATGGCTCATTTTACTCTGGAAAAAATGTACTTCTTATTTGTATATGTTTGCACATATTTTAAATTGTACAGTTTTTTCTGTAGTGCCCCTTTAACCTCTTGACGACCAGCTAACGCTATTAATGTGCTTCAACGGAGGCTAAGTTGCGGGGCTTCCTCTTGCCGAGCTTAAATACATTAAAAGTTCGGCGTTCGGCATGTCTGCGCCATTTGGTGCTGCCCATAGCGTCCCTGATTGGCCAATCAGGGAAGCTATGGGCGGCACCAAACGGCGCAGACACGCCAGACTTTTAATGTATTTAAGCTCGGCAAGAGGGAGCCCCACAACTTAGCCTCCGTTGAAGCACATGAATAGCGCGAAACGGCCGTCAGGCATCTTCCCCCGGCACCCACCGCATCACCACACTCCACCATATGGTATGTGACCAATTTTTAATTTCTACATTTTTTGTACTGTACCTGTGCCTGCTTTTGGAATAAAGCACCTGCAGTGCCGAATGGCCTTCCTTCTCTTCATTCCCGAAGAAATCTATCTGCCAAACTATCTTAAGTAGAGTGACCAGACGTCCCGGATTGCCCGGGACGCGTCCCGGATTCGGGGTCCGCTGTCCCAGGCAGCGTGAGGTCCCGGGAAACATCCCGCTTTCAGCAGCGGGACGTCCCGGCCTCGGGACTCTGGCCACTCTCTCCGCATGAACTGGCAGCGGCGTCTATAGACGCCGTGCCAGTTCATTGCCTGCAGCCCCGCTCCAGCCTCCTCTTCCGGTGTCCGCTCCGACACCGGCAGGCGAGCAGGGCTACGGCAAGATGGCTGCCGAAGCTCTGTACTGGAGACTATGTGTCTCCAGTACAGGGCTTCGGGCACCATCTTGCCGTAGCCCTGTCAGCGCGGGAGACCAGAGCAGGAGGAACAAGACGGTCCCGGGACGGAGCAGCGCGCCAGAGGAGACTTCTGCCAGGTGAGTAAATGCTTTCTTTTCCAGGTGAACTTTGCCCGCATTACGTTTCTTGCCTGGTGAAATGTTTGCCCGCATTGCGTTTCTTGCCTGGTGAAATGTTTGCCCGCATTGCTTTCTTGCCTGGTGAAATGTTTGCCCGCATTACGTTTCTTGCCTGGTGAAATGTTTGCCCGCATTGCGTTTCTTGCCTGGTGAAATGTTTGCCCGCATTACGTTTCTTGCCTGGTGAAATGTTTGCCCGCATTACGTTTCTTGCCTGGTGAAATGTTTGCCCGCATTGCGTTTCCTTTCTGGTGAAATGTTTGCCCGCAGTGCGTTTCTTGCCTGGTGAAATGTTTGCCCGCAGTGCGTTTCTTGCCTGGTGAAATGTTTGCCCGCAGTGCGTTTCTTGCCTGGTGAAATGTTTGCCCGCAGTGCGTTTCTTGCCTGGTGAAACGTTTGCCCGCAGTGCGTTTCTTGCCTGGTGAAACGTTTGCCCGCAGTGCGTTTCTTGCCTGGTGAAATGTTTTCCCGCATTACGTTTCTTGCCTGGTGAAATGTTTGCCCGCAGTGCGTTTCTTGCCTGGTGAAATGTTTGCCCGCAGTGCGTTTCTTGCCTGGTGAAATGTTTGCCCGCATTGCGTTTCTTGCCTGGTGAAATGTTTGCCCGCAGTGCGTTTCTTGCCTGGTGAAATGTTTGCCCGCAGTGCGTTTCTTGCCTGGTGAAATGTTTGCCCGCAGTGCGTTTCTTGCCTGGTGAAATGTTTGCCCGCAGTGCGTTTCTTGCCTGGTGAAATGTTTGCCCGCAGTGCGTTTCTTGCCTGGTGAAATGTTTGCCCGCATTGCGTTTCCTTTCTGGTGAAATGTTTGCCCGCATTGCGTTTCTTACCTGGTGAAATGTTTGCCCGCAGTGCGTTTCTTGCCTGGTGAAATGTTTGCCCGCAGTGCGTTTCTTGCCTGGTGAAATGTTTGCCCGCAGTGCGTTTCTTGCCTGGTGAAATGTTTGCCCGCATTGCGTTTCTTTTCTGGTGAAATGTTTGCCTGCATTGCATTTATTTTGTACTGACATGTTGCCCGCATTGCGTTTATTTTGTACTGACATGTTTGCCCACATTGCGTTTATTTTGTACTGACATGTTGCCCGCATTGCGTTTATTTTGTACTGACATGTTTGCCCGCATTGCATTTATTTTATACTGACATGTTTGCCCGCATTGCATTTATTTTATACTGACATGTTGCCCGCATTGCGGTTATTTTGTGCTGACATGTTGCCTATTGTGTTTATTTTCTGGTGTCCGGGGTAACTGTTACTGCATTTATTATTTAATGGTCATAGATGGCTATGTTTGCTGCTTTGTGGTTACGGTATACTATTAGCATCACACAGTTTCTGCACACCCATGATGCAAAGTCTCGTTTGTCCACATCATGGCGTAAACACTGCTTTCTTATGCCTCGCTGTTACATCATTACGTTAGCTCCGCCCATACAATGTCATGGCCACGCTCAACGAGGGACTGTTGAGCGCTGCAATTGTTTGTACCATTACTTTTTTTAGACGGAGGAGATACCCTTCATATTGGAACAATCCGGTCTGGCTAAATAGGTTATCTAACTATCTTTTTCTTTGTTCTGAAGGGGAGGAGCACACACCATATTGTAAAATGTATATCCTGAATAATTTACTGGATTCTACTATATATCACTACAGGGCCTCTTTACTTAATTCTGCTATATATATGTCCCCACAGGGCCTCTTTACTGCATTCTACTTTGTCACTACAGGCCTCTTTACTGCTTTCTACTATATGTCACTACAGGGCCTTTTTACTGCATTGTACACTGGGGAACTCAGGGGGCTATTCCGGGTGTCTGGAACCTCCCCCCTGCACTGAGCTGTGTATTCAGCCAGGGAAGCCCGCATAATATAAACAGCCTCATTCTCCCTCCCTTCTTACTTCTGGTGCCTCCCTCCAGCTAATAGAATGAGAGAGGCAGCCGAGCTTCCCTCACAACCCTCACAAGAAGATGCAGCCTGCAGTGAGAGAATGTTAATTATGGAGTCCTGGACTCTCCACAGCACAGAAGTGTCAGACATGATGAAATTGGAGTGCAGGCAAGCTGGTAAATATGCACAGCATGATGCAGAGCTTGCCTGGACTCAGGGTCTGTGGGCAAACATCTGTCTGGTCTCTCCCCATTGTTATAATGACTGCATGTGTGGGTAAGGTGTGGATAACAAGCTGAAAAGTTTTTGACAGTCCCTAGACTCCAGGAGGGCTTCTTTCTGACTTGTGTGAGAGACTGACAGGGACAGGAGTCCGATTACAGGCAAGTAGCCTGTCTGATGTGGGACTTCAATACAGATAAGTTCTCTGCTCCATCTCAGGCTATTCTCAATTTCTCCACTCCTCTCTCTGGGCTAGTGCAACGCCAAAATGACAATAGCAATCGCTAGCAATTTGTGAGTGTGATTTTGTGAAGTGATTTTCAGAGCGATTTTTGAATGAATTGCTCAAAAACATGCTACATGCAGTATACCTGCGATTTTGAAAAAATCACAACGCTGCTGTGGGAACACCCTCATAGGGTAACATTAGCCAAGCGCTTTTCAAATCACTGTTGATTTGAAAAACGCTCAGAAGCCCTCTTGGTGTGCACCAGCCTCCTTCATTCACCTTTGTTTCCCTCTTCCCCTAGAGCTGGCTGTGTGTTCCTGTCATACAGGAAAGCTAAATAAAAGTGCAATCCTGGTGAGGCAAAATATTATTATTTAGTATTTATGTAGTGCCGACATCTTCCGCAGATTCATATATCCCTGCATCATATGAGTATCGCTTGCGCTATGTGAAACTATGTAGCATATTCCACTGAATTGTCCAAACTAAGTCTATCTCCTGTTCCTCTCTTGGGGAGTTGTTCCAGCGCTGTACCCCGTTCACATTTGCTGCTACCAGAAGCCCTCAGAAACACTAGTGTCCTTGAGTACTTCCAAAGATAGGCAGCTCCGTAATACGCCAGCGCACTTTTGTGCATGGGCAGTATGGAGCCACCTGTATTCGGAAGCACTCGGGACATACGTGCTTCTGGACCTTTCAGGAACCCCCCCCTTAAAAATCCTGCGTTTGCCCCTGATTGTACTATATGTAACTACAGAGCATCTATACTGCATTCTACTTTATGTCACTACAGGGCCTCTTTACTGCATTCTACTAAATTTCACTACAGGACCCTTTTACTGCATTCTGCTATATATCACTACAGGGCCTCTTTACTGCATCCTACTATATGTCACTACAGGGCCTCTTTACTGCATTCTGCTATATGTCACTACAGGGCCTCTTTTCTGTATTCTACTATATGTCACTACAGGGTCATTTTACTGCATTCTGCTATATATCACTACATGGCCTCTTTACTGCATTCTGCTATATGTCAATCACTACAGGGCCTTTTTACTGCATTCTACTATATGTCACTATAGGGCCTCTTTACTGCATTCTGCTCTATGTCACTACAGGGACTTTTTACTGCAATCTGTTAAAGGTCACTATAGGGCCTCTTTACTAAATTCTGCTATATGTCACTACAGGACCTCTTTACTGCATTCTGCTATATGTCACTACAGGGCCTTTTTACTGCATTCTACTATATGTCACTATAGGGATTCTTTACTGCATTCTGCTATATGTCACTATAGGGCCTTTTTACTGCATTCTACTATATGTCACTACAGGTCCTTTTTACTGCATTCTACTATATGTCACTACAGGGACTCTTTACTGCATTCAACTATGTGTCACTACAGTGCCTCTTTAATAGCCATGCAGTTGTTTCTGTGTAAACCTGGCCTGAAATAACCTTTAGTCAAAAACCTCCAAATCCTCATTATTTCTGTCACATTGTAACACAAGTTAAAAGTATAATGAAATATCAGTTCAATGGCCTTTCACTGGGACACGGTGAATTTGTTTTGAATTTGTTTCAAAACTGAAACAACGTGAGTGATTAGGTAATAGATGTTCCCCCTTCAAATGTCAGTTCATGGCACAGAGAGTGCTTAAATGTACTGTGACCCATGAGAGGGGTCATCAAATCCCTCACTCTCCAAAGCAGGGGTGCAGGTTTGAGGAAATGGGAATAGATTTTTTTTTTAAAGATTTTTAAAGATTCTTTTATTTTTTCAAGAATAGTAGAAAACATAAGAGACTACAAAGCAGAGATCACATAACTTTGTACAGGAAATATGGCATATAAATGCAATCTTTTGTAAGGACATAGGCTTGGCCGGATTTCAGGCAAAGGCCACAAAGGCCATGGCCTAGAGTGCCAGGAAGCAAGGGGCGGGCTGGCACACTCATGCAGTCAAGCTGCCAAACATCTGAACTGCAGCAGTCAGGTAAGTGTCTGGGTTTTTGGGGATGAAGGGGCAGCTTTTTGTCAGTGACCTGAGGTGTCACTCGTCACTATCAGCCACTCTTTGAGTCTAACTCCACCCTCCAATCTATCAGAATGAAAAGCATTGATTTGGTCCATAAACTGAATAAAAATTATAACCATTCTGATCATTTCAGATGTAATCAATTTACAAAACAAATTCATAAAACGATTGACAAATTGGTCGTTTGTAGTCTGTTGGCACCATCAACCCTGTCAAATCCAATCATTCGGAAAGGTTCAGTAAAATTGCATCGTTAATAAGCACCTTTAAATGCATAGATTGCTGGGACCAATAAAAGTGTGTTTATGTGGAAGGACTTTTGCTGTTTGTCAGGGGGCAGTTGAAGATAGTGCCCTTGGGCGGTAAAAAGTGCAAATCTGGCCCTGGGCATAGGTAATACAAACATATGGATAGGAACTGCTAGACCAGCGCAGCTCCAGATGATCATAAAAAGGGAAAACCTGAGTGGTATCCATGGACCCATTAGGGATCATACACCAAGGAATGGCGAATAGAGAACATAAGTGACCGCTTAATGGAAGTCCCATCATGCCCAATATGTTAACCATGGGTTATTATAAAAACCATACAGCCTTGTGACTCCGATAGAAAAGAAAATAGAAGGACAGAATAAAAGAGGACACAGTAGACAGGAAGAGATAAGAATGAGAAGAATAAGGAAGATAACAGAAAGAAAGAACTGTCGGGAGGGTTCAGGCAAATCCTATTGGACACCCCAGAGTTGTAAATCATTTCTAGAATCCTGTTTTTCACATTTTTACATTACGCCGCTCAGGAGGTTTTGCACTATTAGTGTGTCACCGTCGCGCAAATTTATTTGTTTAATTGTATCCATTACATACTAGCTAGCACTAGACTAGCTAGTATTGTCTGCCGGCACCTCCGGAACCCCCCGATCCCCCCGATTGCCTGCTGGATACATTACCCTGCCTGGATCCCGCGATAGGTGCAGCCTACCCGCTCGGCTCCAGTCTTCAATATGGGGATGATCGTACATGACGTCATGACATCTTGAAGTCACTGATGTCATGCACAGCCCCGATCCTCCACTTGGTGAATTTTTTCCCTTTTGGGGCTAATTGGACCATGCCTTGTAAGGGTTTTTCGCCTTCCTCAGGATCAACAGGGATATGTGAGGGAGCAGGCTGGTGTTGTACTTTGTTCTCTGGTTGAACTCGATGGACGTATGTCTTTTTTTTCAACCCAAATAACTATGTAACTATGTAACCTATACTGCAGGCAACTATACTGACTACCTATATTGAGGCACCTATGTATACTGGGGGCACCTATCTATCTAATCTATACTGGTGGCAACTATACAGATACCCTATACTGGAGGAACCAACCTAGCTGCTAACCTATACTTGGGGCACCTACCTATCTAACCTATACGAGGGGCACCTACCTATCTAACCTATACTTGGGGCACCCACCTATCTAACCTATACTAGGGGCACCTACCTATCTAACCTATACGAGGGGGCACTGACCTATACTGGGGAACCTACCTATCTAACCTATACTGGGGGCACCTACCTATCTAACCTATACTGGGGCAACTATACTGACCACCTATATTGGAGGCACCTACCTATCTAACCTATACTGGAGGTACATACCTAGCTAACCTATACTTGGGGCACCTACCTATCTAACCTATACTCGGGGCACTGACCTATCTAAACTATACTCTGGGCACCTACCTATCTAACCTATATTTGGGGCACCTATCTATCTAACCTATCCAGGGGGCACCTACCTATCTAACCTATACTGCGGGCACCTAGCTATTTAACCTATACTGGGGGCAACTATACTGACTACTTAAATTGGAGGTACCTACCTATCTAACCTATACTGGGGGCACCTACCTATCTAAACTATACTGGAGGCTACCCTATACTTGATGCACCTACCTAGCTAACCTATACTGGGGGCACCTACCTATCTAACCTATACTGGGAAAGCTACCTATCTAACACATACTTGGGGCACCTACCTATCTAACCCATACTTTGGAAACCTACCTATCTAACCTATACTTGGGGCACCTACCTATCTAACCTATACTCGGGGCACCTACCTATCTAACCTATACTTGGGGCATCTACCTATTTAACTTATACTTGGGGCACCTACCTATCTAACCTATACTTGGGGCGCCTACCTATCTAACCTATACTCGGGGCACCTACCTATCTAACCTATACTGGGGGAACCTGCCTAACTAATCTATACTGGGGGCACCTACCTATCTAACCTATACTGGGGGCAACTATACTGACTACCTATATTGGAGGCACCTACCTATCTAACCTATACTCGGGGCTCCTATCTATTTAACCTATACTGGTGGCAACGATACGGCTACCCTATACCGGAGGCACCTACCTAGCTAACCTATACTCGGGGCACCTACCTATCTAACCTATACTTGGGGCATCTACCTATTTAATTTATACTTGGGGCACCTACCTATCTAACCAATACTTGGGGCACCTACCTATCTAACCTATACTGGAGGCACATACCTAGCTAACCTATACTCGGGGCACCTACCTATCTAACCTATACTTGGGGCATCTACCTATTTATCTTATACTTGGGGCACCTACCTATCTAACCTATACTTGGGGCACCTACCTATCTAACCTATACTGGAGGCACATACCTAGCTAACCTATACTGGGGGCACCTACCTATCTAACCTATACTGGTGGCATCTATACAGGCTACCCTATACTGGAGGCACCTACCTAGCTAACCTATACTGGGGGCAACTATGCCTGGCTACCTATACTGGGGGACCTATAGCTGGCTAACTATACTGGGGGCAACTAGACCTGGCTAACCTATACTGTGGGCACCTACACCTGGCTCCACGGGGTGGGGATAGGGCGCAATTTTTACACCCTCGCCCTGGGTGCAATTTAGCCTAGAAACTTCCCTGTGCCTAGCAGCCCTGCCGATCTATTTGGCTGCAGTATTGTCTGAATCACAACCCTGAAACAAGCTACAAATAACGTGTACTAGGCTCAATTCTTTGTCATTCCATATGGTTCCTTCTGACACAGTGATCTTAGAACCACGCAATGCATAAAGGAGACATACAGTACGTTGGACAATGTGAAACCATCCTCCCTCACCATAGGTGGTCTTCACCAGGTTTGTATGTTATCTGCCTGGTCTTTTCATCCCCCTTTTTTGTGGTCACTACCATTGCACTAAATCTCTCATAACCTATAGCACTTGTAATAGAATTAATATTTGTATTGTGTAATGAACACTGGAGAGGCAGCTGTGGTGAACAGCGCTACCACCGCAGCTGCCTCCGTCTCCCTGCCTAGTAGTCTACCCGCGTCTCGGGCGTCCAGCACGCCGAGGACGGGTTTGTCAGCCACACATAAGGTCACTTTGTCGCGTGCGCGCGCGCACAGGCAGGACCTTTATGCGGGGAGGAGGCGCGTCAGCTGACCGGCTGGTCGGCTGACGTCAGAGGAGACAATCGCCGCTCCTCATTGGCTGAGAGGAGTAGGCGTGCCGGAGGGGTCTCCTCTGCTTCATAAGCCAAGCTGAATCACTCGCAACTTGTCTGCTGATGTGAATACTTCGTGTTAGCGCTCAGACCTTTTGATATCTTAATTATCTAACTTGATAGACTGTATATTATCTGTGTATGACTCTGGCTCGTTCTGACTACTCTTCCGCTCAGTGATTCTGTACTTCTGCCCATCTGATCTTGCTGCCGACTCTGCCTGTTAAACCTTCTTGTCTTTGCTTCTGATTTTGTACTGTATCTGTCTGTCTGTTGCCAACCCGATTAGTCTGACCACTCTACTCTCACCAGAGGGCCCTGACTCCGGTGAGGGGCTCTGTACTGTTAGGACCCACCAGCTCCTCTGGTGAGGTATTGCTAACCTATCAGTACTACTGTTGCACCAAGCACTATACTTTGCTAGGAGCTATCACATCGGCTGTCTGGTATACTTGTATTATTGGTGATTCTGCAGATCACCATATAATCAGGTATATATCTGTATTATACAGTGGCTTGCAAAAGTATTCGCCCCCCTTGAAGTTTTCCACATTTTGTCACATTACTGCCACAAACATGAATCAATTTGATTGGAATTCCACGTGAAAGACCAATACAAAGTGGTGTACACATGAGAAGTGGAACGAAAATCATACATTATTCCAAACATTTTTTACAAATCAATCACTGCAAAGTGGGGTGTGCGTAATTATTCAGCCCCCTGAGTCAATACTTTGTAGAACCACCTTTTGCTGCAATTACAGCTGCCAGTCTTTTAGGGTATGTATCTACCAGCTTTGCACATCTAGAGACCGAAATCCTTGCCCATTCTTCTTTGTAAAACAGCTCCAGCTCAGTCAGATTAGATGGACAGCATTTGTGAACAGCAGTTTTCAGATCTTGCCGCAGATTCTCGATTGGATTTAGATCTGGACTTTGAATGGGCCATTTTAACACATGGATATGTTTTGTTTTAAACCATTCCATTGTTGCCCTGGCTTTATGTTTAGGGTCATTGCCCTGCTGGAAGGTGAACCTCCGCACCAGTCTCAAGTCTTTTGCAGACTCCAAGAGGTTTTCTTCCAAGATTGCCCTGTATTTGGCTCCATCCATCTTCTCATAAATTCTGACCAGCTTCCCTGTCCCTGCTGAAGAGAAGCACCCCCAGAACATGATACTGCCACCACCATATTTGACAGTGGGGATGGTGTGTTCAGAGTGATGTGCAGTGTTAGTCTTCCGCCACACATAGCGTTTTGCATTTTGGCCAAAAAGTTCCATTTTGGTCTCATCTGACCAGAGCACCTTCTTCCACATGTTTGCTGTGTCCCCCACATGGCTTGTGGCAAACTGCAAACGGGACTTCTTATGCTTTTCTGTTAACAATGGCTCTCTTCTTGTCACTCTTCCATAAGAGCCAACTTTGTGCAGTGCATGACTAATAGTTGTCCTATGGACAGATTCCCCCACCTGAGCTGTAGATCTCTGCAGCTCGTCCAGAGTCACCATGGGCCTCTTGACTGCATTTCTGATTAGCGCTCTCCTTGTTCGGTCTGTGAGTTTAGGTGGACGGCCTTGTCTTGGTAGGTTTACAGTTGTGCCATACTCCTTCCATTTCTGAATGATCACTTGAACAGTGCTCCGTGGGATGTTCAAGGCTTTGGAAATCTTTTTGTAGCCTAAGCCTGCTTTAAATTTCTCAATAACTGTATCCCTGACCTGTCTGGTGTGTTCTTTGGACTTCATGGTGTTGTTGCTCCCAAGATTCTCTTAGACAACCTCTGAGGCCGTGACAGAGCAGCTGTATTTGTACTGACATTAGATTACACACAGGTGCACTCTATTTAGGCATTAGCACTCATCAGGCAATGTCTATGGGCAACTGACTGCACTCAGACCAAAGGGGGCTGAATAATTACGCACACCCCACTTTGCAGTTATTGATTTGTAAAAAATGTTTGGAATAATGTATGATTTTTGTTCCACTTCTCACGTGTACACCACTTTGTATTGGTCTTTCACGTGGAATTGCAATAAAATTGATTCATGTTTGTGGCAGTAATGTGACAAAATGTGAAAAAAATTAAGGGGGCCAAATACTTTTGCAACCCACTGTAGGTGATACTGCAGATCACCTAATAATCAGAACTCTGTTTCTTGCTGACACAAATCGTTACAGAACAGCAGACCAAAATGTCTATGTACGCACTGCGTAGCCAGGTTGAGGCCTTGACCACAGCGGTGAACAATTTAACCGTGTTGGTCAATACCCAACAGACTCAGATCACCCAGCTGTCTGGGGTTATGCCGACCCTCCAGACTGCAACCGCACCAGTGCAGTCCCCTCCAGTTATAGAGCCTAGAATGCCTCTCCCTGAAAAGTTTTCAGTGCACTAATCTGATTTTCAGAAATTCAGAAATCGCTGTCTTTCTTACTTTGAGATGAGACCTATTTCATCAGGGACAGAGAGTCAGAGGGTGACCTTCATTAAAACCCTATTATCAGGGGATTCACAGACATGGGCGTACAGTCTTCCTAGTGGTCATGAGGCATTATCATCAGTTCAGGAGTTTTTTAAGACCATGGCTATCATATACGATGATCCTGATATCGCAGTCACTGCTGAGAGGAAGCTTAAGACCCTCAGGCAGAGACGTAACACAGTGGAAACTTATGCCGCAGAATTTAGAAGGTGGGCTGTGTCGGCTAGATGGGGACAGTTTGCTTTATTAGATTGTTTCTTAACGGGGTTATCTGACCCGGTCTCTGATGTGATGCTAGGTCATCCAGAGCCTAAGACAGTAGACGAAGCGATTGCATTGGCGGTAAAGATTGATCGCCGCATTCGTTATCAAAGGCAGACTCGTGGGAGATATTCTGTGAGGTCTGTCCCTAACGCCTCTCCTTCACCTTCTCCCCCTCTAGATGAACCGATGCAGATCGGACATTCTAAATTATCGGAGGTAGAGAAGAACCGAAGACGGTTAGAGAGACTCTGTTTATACTGTGCAGAAAAGGGCCATTTAGTACAGAATTGCCCTAAGAAGTCAGGAAACTCTGCCGCCTAGGTGTAGTTAGAGGTACTACCCTAGGTGAGCCAGTGTTACTTCTAACCGATAATCGCTTGCTCCTCCCCTGTTCAATCACCTGGGAAGGTCAAGTTTTGTCTACTCAGGCATTTGTGGACTCGGGCTCTGCAGCCAATTTTATTGACTATGATTTTGTTAAGAAATTAGGGATTCCCCTAATCCCTTTAGACAGACAGATTTTGGTTACAGCAGTGGATGACTCCCCATCTACAGTGTAAACAGCTCCTTTCTCAGACCCCCGTACTGTTGTGTCATGTGGGGGTATTGCATAGAGAGAAATTACAGTTTTTTGTGCTTCGAATGGCAACCTCCACTGTGATCCTTGGGATGCCGTGGTTGCAAAAGCATTCTCCTCAGATTGACTGAAGTTCCGGCCAGTTGTTAAGCTGGTCGTCCTTTTGTCATCATCATTGTATGGAGAAAGTTGCTGTTTGCGCCACCACGGTTCAGGTGGAGGGTGTACCTATACAGTATGCAGAATTTGCTGATGTGTTTTGTCCCAAGTCGGCAGACAAACTTCCTCTACACTGAAGTTTTGATTGCCCCATTGAGTTAAGGCCAGGTTGTATGCCCCCTAGAGGTCATTTGTATAACCTTTCCAGTCCTGAAAAACTCGCTATGCAGGATTACATTAAAGTGAACCGAGCACCTTTTTTTTATCACTCAGGACATTTCTATAGCACATGAAAAATGCATGCCGACAATCTGTTTCATTATTAAAATAAACTTTCATTTTACCTTGTATTTTACATTCAAAGTAGTTTTAGTAGCCTGTTTCAGCAGGCCTGCCCGACCGTCCCCAACTGCAGAGACTTCAGGAACCTAATTGTTTTATTGAGCTAATTACCAAGAGGTAAACAATGCCTTTTCATCAGCATAGGGGGTGAGTAATTAGGACTGTTTCTTCAAAGCCATTGTGTGTGTTAATGTGTCAAGATAGCATCTCTGACTTCTGTAAATAAGGAATGTGAGATGGGGAGGGGGGAACATGGCAGCTTCTATGCCAGGAGAGATTCCAGTGAAAGAGAATGTGCTCAGTTCCCTTTAAGGAAAACCTGGCCAAAGGGTTTATTCGTCCTTCTAAGTCTCCGGCCGGAGCAGGTTTCTTTTTTTGTCCAGAAAAAGGACGGTGGGCTTCGCCCCTGTATTGATTATCGGGGATTGAACAAAATTACCGTAAAGAATCATTACCCACTCCCTCTAATTGACGATTTGTTCTCTCAGGTGACTAATGCGAGTATCTTCTCTAAACTCGATCTGAGAGGGGCATACAACCTGGTACGCATAAGGGAGGGTGATGAATGGAAGACGGCATGTAACACACCAGACGGGCACTATGAGTACCTTGTCATGCCCTTCGTGTTGTGTAACGATCCTGCTGTCTTCCAGGAGTTGGTGAATGAGGTGTTCAGAGAAGTCCTGGGGAAGTTCGTTCTGGTATATCTGGATGATACGACACACACAAGCAATAGAACACAGCAATACATGCATGCAGCTACATTTGAGTCATCAGCAGGTGCTCGTCAGCCAATCAGGATGCACTGTCATACACCCTTTACCTGCCATACCACATCTAGCAGCCATTAGCATTCAGGTGGGAGGCTTCAGTTGGACGCAAATCGCAAGATTGCGTCGCTAGCAGGACCGCCCCGTGCAGGCATCCCTCCCACAGGGGTCCCTCCCTAACCGCTCACCTGTCCGCCATGTCCTAGAGCTGAAAAAAAAAACGTTTAAAAACACACGATTGGTTCGCACGATGGCCAGGGGCCCCGGACCTCTCTCACTGGCCGGGGCCCCAAGGCCAATGCGCGATACCTGGAGGGGAGTGCAGGTGGGCCTGGACCTCTCACACCCAGGCTCTGGACCTCTCACATCCAGAAAACCCACCAACACTGCCTCCATACTGAATGCTAAATTCGACACACACAAGCAATAGAACACAGCAATACATGCATGCAGCTACATTTGAGTCGTCAGCAGGTGCTCGTCAGCCAATCAGGATGCACTGTCATACACCCTTTACCTGCCATACCACATCTAGCAGCCATTAGCATTCAGGTGGGAGGCTTCAGTTGGACGCAAATCGCAAGATTGCGTCGCTAGCAGGACCGCCCCGTGCAGGCATCCCTCCCACAGGGGTCCCTCCCTAACCACTCACCTGTCCGCCATGTCCTAGAGCTGAAAAAAAAACTGTTTTTTTTTCAGCTCTAGGACATGGCGGACAGGTGAGCAGTGAGAGAGGTCCGGGGCCCCTGGCCATTGTGCGAACCAATCGTGTGTTTTTATATCTGGATGATATACTGATTTTCTCATCTAGCCTGACAGAGCACAGGGAACATGTAAAGTTTGTCTTGAAGAAGCTTAGGCAGAATTCCCTGTACGCAAAGCTAGAGAAATGTCTCTTTGAGGTGTCTGAAGTTCCATTTTTGGGGTATATCATTTCTACCTCCGGGCTCTTCATGGACCCCGAAAAAGTCTCTGCCGTTCTGGAGTGGCCACAACCCATGGGGTTGAAGGCACTCCAGAGATTTCTAGGCTTCGCCAACTAATATATAAAATGTATTAAAGGATTCTCTTCTGTAGTGTCACCCCTCACTGAACTCACCAAAAAAGGGGCGGATACTTATAACTGGTCACCAGAAGCACATTCTGCTTTTTCATCATTGAAGAGGCTGTTTTGCTCCGCTCCTATCTTGCGGCATGTGGATGTCACCTACCCCTTTATAGTGGAGGTGAATGCATCGGAGATTGGGGTTGGGGCTGTGTTGTCTCAGCACTCAGGCTTCCAGGGCAGATTGCATCCCTGTGCATTTTTCTCATGTAAGTTCTCCCCCGCTGAGAGAAATTACGATATCGGAAACGGGGAGCTTCTGGCCATTAAACTCGCATTTGAGGCATGGCGTCATTAGCTCGAGGGGGCAGAACATGTGATCACGGTCTATACGGACCATAAAAATTTGGAATACATCGAAGGGGCTAAGAGACTTAGGGCTTGATTCACAAAGCGGTGCTAACTGTTAGCACGCCTGTTAAAACCCCCTTAGCACATCTAAACGAGCTTTTCACGCGCAAAACTTTACGGGCGCAAAACTTTATGAGCGTAAAACTTTACGTGCGCACTGCACAGAGCGCAGGGCGCTCCGTGCGAAGTGCCCATTAAAGCCTATGGGACTTAGCGTGCGGTACTTAGCGAGCGATCTAATTCAGAAATTAGGTGCTAACCTACTTAGCACCCTGGTTAGCACGTCTAAAGACTTTAGACGTGCTAAGTAGGTTAGCACCGCTTTGTGAATCAAGCCCTTAGTCCCCGACAGGCTCGCTGGTCTCTATTTTTCTCGAGATTCAGGTTTATCATTACCTACAAGCCAGGTAGTAAAAATGTCAAGGCAGATGCCCTGTCTAGATGTTTTGAGCCCGAGACAGTTCAGCCACCAACCCCTGAGAGCATTCTACCAGAGAAGATGGTGTTGGCAGCCACTGAGACTTGGGAAGATTGGTCCATCACTCTAGCCCCCTATCAACAAGATGTTACCGAGGGAAAACCTGATGGGGTTCTATTTGTACCACTTCCCTTTCGCCTGCAGATCTTACAGTTATTTTATGCACATAAGATTGCAGGGCATCCCGGGGTAGCTCGAACGCAAGATCTGTTTTCCAGATGTGTCTGGTGGCCCTCCTTGGCTCTAGATTGTAGGGAGTTTGTAAAGGATTGTTCTATTTGTGCCAGGAACAAACCGTCCCGTCAGGCTCCTGTGGGCACTCTTCAATCATTGCCAGTGCCTAAGGAACCATGGACCCATTTATATATGGACTTTGTGGGGGAACTCCCCATGTCCGAGGGTAAAACGGTCATCTGGGTGGTAGTCGACAGGTTCAGCAAAATGGCTCATTTCATTCCTCTGAACGGACTCCCCTCTGCCCAAGAACTGGCTGATCTCTTCATTCAGCACATTTTCCGGTTGCATGGTATCCCGGAGAATGTGGTGTCAAATAGGGGAGTCTAGTTCGTGTCCAGATTCTGGAGAGCCTTTTGTTGTCATCTCGGGATGGACCTGTCATTTTCATTGGGCTACCACCCACAAACCAATGGGCAAACTGAAAGGGTTAATCAGTCACTAGAACAGTTCCTCAGGTGCTATGTGGCTGATGCGCAATTGGAGTGGGCAAAGTTTCTGCCATTTGCGGAGTTTGCGCACAACAACTTGAAAAGTACCTCTTCGGGCTTTTCTCCATTTCAGGTGGTCTCGGGGAGATCTCCCAAATTCTCCCCGATACCGGTGGTGTCTTATCCCTTTCCGGCCCTGGAAGATTGGCAGGGGTCATTGAAGGAGATTTGGGCCATGGTTAACCACTTTCCGACCGCCCACTGCACAGGGGCGGCCGGAAAGTGGATCCCGCAAGGACCGCCGCATGCACAGAGGCGGCGGTCCTTGTAGGGGCATGGGCGGAGTGATCGCGTCATCCGTGACGCAATTCTCCGCCGGGGACTGGCTCCGCCCCCCTCATGCTGTAACCCGCCGGCCGATTGGAAGCGCCGGCGGGTTACTAGCACCCGGATCGCCGCATACAAAGTGTATAATACACTTTGTAATGTATACAAAGTGTATTATACAGGCTGCCTCCTGCCCTGGTGGTCCCAGTGTCCGAGGGACCACCAGGGCAGGCTGCAGCCACCCTAGTCTGCACCCAAGCACACTGATTTCCCCCCCCCTGCCCCCTGATTGCCCACAGCACCCCTCAGACCCCCCCCCCCCTGCCCACCCCCCAGACCACTGTTTGCACCCAATCACCCCCCTAATCACCCATCAATCACTCCCTGTCACTATCTGTCAACGCTATTTTTTTTTTATTCCCTAAACTGCCCTCTGCTCCCTCCTGATCACCCCCCCACCCCTCAGATTCTCCCCAGACCCCCCCCCCCCCCCAGACCCCCCCCCCCCCCTGTGTACTGTATGCATCTATCCCCCTGATCACCTGTCAATCACCTGTCAATCACCCATCAATCACCCATCGATCACCCCCTGTCACTGCCACCCATCAATCAGCCCCTAACCTGCCCCTTGCGGGCAATCTGATCACCCACCGACACCAATAGATCGCCCGCAGATCCGACGTCAGATCACCTCCCAGGTGCAGTGTTTACATCTGTTCTCTACCCTAAACACCCACTAATTACCCATCAATCACCCCCTATCACTGTTACCCATCAGATCAGACCCTAATCTGCCCCTTGCGGGCACCCAACCACCCGCCTACACGCTCAGATTGCCCTCAGACCCCCCCTTATCAATTCGCCAGTGCAATACTTACATCTGTGCTTCCCTGTAATATCCCACTGAACCAGTCAATCACCTGTCAATCACCCATCAATCACCCCCTGTCACTGCCACCCATCAATCACCCCCTGTCACTGCCACCCATCAATCAGCCCCTAACCTGCCCCTTGCGGGCAATCTGATCACCCACCCACACCAATAGATCGCCCGCAGATCCGACGTCAGATCACCTCCCAAGTGCAGTGTTTACATCTGTTCTCTACCCTAAACGCCCACTAATTACCCATCAATCACCCATCAATCACCCCCTATCACCACCTGTCACTGTTACCCATCAGATCAGACCCTAATCTGCCCCTTGCGGGCACCCAATCACCCGCCTACATGCTCAGATTGCCCTCAGACCCCCCCTTATCAATTTGCCAGTGCAATATTTACATCTGTTCTTCCCTGTAATAACCCACTGATCACCTGTCAATCACCTGTCAATCACCCCCTGTCACTGCCACCCATCAATCAGCCCCTAACCTGCCCCTTGCGGGCAATCTGATCACCCACCCACACCAATAGATCGCCCACAGATCCGACGTCCGATCACCTCCCAAGTGCAGTGTTTACATCTGTTCTCTACCCTAAACACCCACTAATTACCCATCAATCACCCCCTGTCACTGCTTCCTATCAGATTAGACCCCTGTCTGCCCCTAGGGCACTCAATCACCCGCCCACACCCTCAGAACGCCCTCAGACCCCAGCTCTGATCACCTCCCCAGTGCATTGCTTGCATCTATTCCCCCCTCTAATCACACCTTGAGACACCCATCAGGCCCTAATTTGCCCCGTGTGGGCTCCTGATCACTCGGCCAAACCCTCATATCCCCCTCAGACCCCCTTCCGATCACCTCCCCAGTGCATTGATTACATCTATTTTCCCCTCTAACCACCCCCTGAGACACCCATCAATCGCCTCCTGTTACCCCCTAGCACTCCTATCCATCAGATCAGGCCCAATACAACCTGTCATCTAAAAGGACACCCTGCTTATGACCGGTTCCACAAAATTCGCCCCCTCATAGACCACCTGTCATCAAAATTTGCAGATGCTTATACCCCTGAACAGTCATTTTGAGACATTTGGTTTCCAGACTACTCACGGTTTTGGGCCCGTAAAATGCCAGGGCGGTATAGGAACCCCACAAGTGACCCCATTTTAGAAAAAAAAGACACCCCAAGGTATTCTGTTAGGTGTATGACAAGTTCATAGAAGATTTTATTTTTTGTCAAAAGTTAGCGGAAATTGATTTTTATTGGTTTTTTTCACAAAGTGTCATTTTTCACTAGTAGGTTAGAGAAAATGAGGGGAGTAGAGCCAACAAACAGCAAAAATAATTCTCAAAAGTATCAAAAAGCTTTATTAATCCAAACACACACTTACTAAATAACATTAAAGTTAAAAAATCATGTCATGTCATTTTTCACTAACTTGTGACAAAAAATAAAATCTTCTATGAACTCGCCATACACCTAATGGAATACCTTGGGGTGTCTTCTTTCTAAAATGGGGTCACTTGTGGGGTTCCTATACTGCCCTGGCATTTTAGGGGCCCTAAACCGTGAGGAGTAGTCTAGAAAACAAATGCCTCAAAATGACCTGTGAATAGGACGTTGGGCCCCTTAGCGCACCTAGGCTGCAAAAAGTTTCACACATGTGGTACCGCCGTACTCAGGAAAAGTAGTATAATGTGTTTTGGGGTGTATTTTTACACATAACCATGCTGGGTGGGAGAAATCTCTCTGTAAATGGACAATTGTGTGTAAAAAAAAAAAAAAAACAATTGTCATTTACAGAGATATTTCTCCCACCCAGCATAGGTATGGGTAAAAATACACCCCAAAACACATTATACTACTTCTCCTGAGTACGGCGGTACCACATGTGTGGCACTTTTTTACACCCTAAGTACGCTAAGGGGCCCAAAGTCCAATGAGTACCTTTAGGATTTCACAGGTCATTTTGCGACATTTGGTTTCAAGACTACTCCTCACGGTTTAGGGCCCCTAAAATGCCAGGGCAGTATAGGAACCCCACAAATGACCCCATTCTAGAAAGAAGACACCCAAAGGTATTCCGTTAGGAGTATGGTGAGTTCATAGAAGATTTTATTTTTTGTCACAAATTAGCGGAAAATGACACTTTGTGAAAAAAAACAATTAAAATCAATTTCCGCTAACTTGCGACAAAAAATAAAATCTTCTATGAACTCGCCATACTCCTAACGGAATACCTTGGGGTGTCTTCTTTCTAAAATGGGGTCATTAGTGAGGTTCCTATACTGCCCTGGCATTTTAGGGGCCCTAAACCGTGAGGAGTAGTCTTGAAACAAAAATGACCTGTGAAATCCTAAAGGTACTCATTGGACTTTGGGCCCCTTAGCGCAGTTAGGGTGCAAAAAAGTGCCACACATGTGGTATCGCCGTACTCAGGAGAAGTAGTATAATGTGTTTTGGGGTGTATTTTTACACATACCCATGCTGAGTGGGAGAAATCTCTCTGTAAATGGACAATTGTGTGTAAAAAAAATCAAACAATTGTCATTTATAGAGATATTTCTCCCACCCAGCATGGGTATGTGTAAAAATACACCCCAAAACACATTATACTACTTCTCTTGAGTACGGCGGTACCACATGTGTGGCACTTTTTTACACCCCAAGTGTACTAAGGGGCCCAAAGTCCAATGAGTACCTTTAGGATTTCACAGGTCATTTTGCGACATTTGGTTTCAAGACTACTCCTCACGGTTTAGGGCCCCTAAAATGCCAGGGCAGTATAGGAACCCCACAAATGACCCCATTCTAGAAAGAAGACACCCAAAGGTATTCCGTTAGGAGTATGGTGAGTTCATAGAAGATTTTATTTTTTGTCACAAATTAGCGGAAAATGACACTTTGTGAAAAAAAACAATTAAAATCAATTTCCGCTAACTTGCGACAAAAAATAAAATCTTCTATGAACTCGCCATACTCCTAACGGAATACCTTGGGGTGTCTTCTTTTTAAAATGGGGTCATTAGTGGGGTTCCTATACTGCCCTGGCATTTTAGGTGCCCTAAACCGTGAGGAGTAGTCTTGAAACAAAAATGACCTGTGAAATCCTAAAGATACAAGCATGTATACAGAAATTTTACTTTATTTGAAAAATGTCAGCACAGAAAGTTAAAAAAATCATTTTTTTGACAAAATTCATGTCTTTTTTGATGAATATAATAAAAAGTAAAAATCGCATCAGCAATCAAATAGCCCCAAATAGCCCCAAAAGAAAGCTTTATTAGTGACAAGAAAAGGAGCCAAAATTCATTTAGGTGGTAGGTTGTATGAGCGAGCAATAAACCGTGAAAGCTGCAGTGGTCTGAATGGAAAAAAAGTGCCTGGTCCTTAAGGGGGGTAAAGCCCACGGTACTCAAGTGGTTAAAAAGAATTTAGAAAAAGCCTTTTTGACCCAGAAGAAACAGGCTGATAAAAAGCGATCAGTGGAGTGGGAATTTGTTCCAGGGGACATGGTGTGGGTTTCTACCTGGCATCTGACTCTGAAGCAGCCATCAGCTAAATTAGAGCCCAGATTTATAGGCCCATACCCGGTTTCAAAAAGATCAATAATGTGACGTATGTGATCGATCTGCCATCCCGTATGAGAGGAGTGAAGTCTTTCCAAGTGTCTCTATTGAAGCCAGCTGTGCATGTGGATTCCTCCTTGAAGAGAGATCATCGCATGCATGCTGAGGAACTTAAACAAAAGTTCCATGATCTCTGCATCCTGAGAAACCACGCAGGACGTGTCCAGAGTCCACGCCTCAAGGGGGGGGGGGGGGGGGGTACTGTAATGAACACTGGAGAGGCAGCTGTGGTGAACAGCGCTACCACCGCAGCTGCCTCTGTCTCCCTGCCTAGTAGTCTACCCGCGTCTCTGGCGTCCAGCACGCCGAGGACGGGTTTGTCAGCCGCACATAAGGTCGCCTTGTCGCGTGCGCGCGCGCACAGACAGGACCTTTATGCGGGGAGGAGGCGCGTCAGCTGACCGGCTGGTCGGCTGACGTCAGAGGAGACACTCACCGCTCCTCATTGGCTGAGAGGAGTAGGCGTGCCGGAGGGGTCTCTTCTGCTTCATAAGCCAAGCTGAATCACTTGCAACTTGTCTGCTGATGCGAATACTTCATGTTAGTGCTCAGACCTTTTGATAGCTTAATTATCTAACTTGATAGACTGTATATTATCTGTGTATGACTCTGGCTCGTTCTGACTACTCTTCCGCTCAGTGATTCTGTACTTCTGCCCATCTGATCTTGCTGCCGACTCTGCCTGTTAAACCTTCTTGTCTTTGCTTCTGATTTTGTACTGTATCTGTCTGTCTGTTGCCAACCCGGTTAGTCTGACCACTCTACTCTCACCAGAGGGCCCTGACTCCGGTGAGGGGCTCTGTACTGTTAGGACCCAGCAGCTCCTCTGGTAAGGTATTGCTAACCTATCAGTACTACTGTTGCACCAAGCACTATACTTTGCTAGTAGCTATCTCATCAGCTGTCTGGTATACTTGTATTATCGGTGATTCTGCAGATCACCATATAATCAGGTATATATCTGTATTATAGGTGATACTGCAGATCACCTAATAATCAGAACTCTGTTTCTTGCTGACACAAATCGTTACATATTGTATATGAGATCATTACTGTTCATGTACTGTTCACTTAGCACTTTTATGTATCGCACTACTTTAATGCTCTGCAGGCAATATATGACCCGGGACTGCATGGGAGGTTTCCTATGATTATTGTGATTATTATTACCCGCAGTTCTATTTGACATTGACCCAGGTGGTTTTAATTGTTTTTAATTTGGTAAATTTTTCCATCTTTTTTTGCCTAACCTAATAAAATTTGATACGTTTTTGACATATATTGTGTGGAACTGGAATATTTCTATGTACACAACTACACAGACTGGTGCTTTTTCAGAAAACGCCTTTTGTTCTTGTTATTATTAACTCTGAAACAAGCATGTAGCTAATCTTGTCAGATCTGACAATAATGTCAGAAACCTCTGATCTGCTGCATGCTTGTTCAGGATCTATGGCACAATTTTTACACCCTCGCCCTGGGTGCAATTTAGCATAGAAACTGCCCTGGTCGAGCATATGGCCATGAATGTAAGTTGAGTCAGTGGACCACTGAGTCAAGCCATAGAAGGAAGTGAGTGATAGAAATTTGGTGGAGTTATTGGTATCAATAGGAATGTTAGCATCACCCATAATGATGGTAGGGATTTCAGAGGACAGGAACTGGAGAAGCCAGTCAGAGAAATGAAGAAGATAACAGAAGCAGGGCCTGGAGGGTGGTAAATAACCGTGATTTGGAGGTTAGAGGGAGAGTATAGCCGTACTACATGGACTTCAAAGGATGGCAGTGAGAGAGAAGGAATAGGAGTGAGAGGCTTGAAGGAGCATTTATCTGAGAGGAGAATGCCCACGCCACCCCCACATTTATTCCCACTTCTAGGAGTGTGGCTAAAGTGGAAGCCCCCATAGGCAGGGACGGATCTAGGGGGGGGGCAAGTGAGAATCTTGCCCCAGGCGCAGTTTGTTGAATTTTTAAAAAGGAAAAATGAATGGCAGTTTAGGCTCCAAAACCTCATCTTTAGGCGCCAAAACCTGACCTTGCCCCAGCTGCAACTTGGTCTTGATCCGTCCCTGCCCATAGGAGAGGGCAGGAGATGAGAGACTGTGTCAGAAGGAGTCAGACAAGTTTCAGTGATCCCAAAGTACTAGAGGCAGAGGATTAGCAGGACAGCCAGGCAACTGGTATACAACATAGTAACCAGGCAGCTCGGGGTGACCCAAACCACAAGGTTTTGTGTTGTACTGGTCCAAGCCCTATCCCATAGAGCCATATCAATCCCTGCCTTGCACTGATGAGGACCAAAAGTCTGAAACAGGCTGTCTGAATGTTAGGTTGATGTAGCTTTGTAAAATTTAAAGCCATAGGCTTGCTAGACACCAGTGGTTCTGGATGCTAGCCTGGCTTTCAGGGGCATAAAGAGATAATTTTGTATATTCAGTAGCGGTGCATTATGGGTAACCAAAGGTGTTCACATAAAGCTGAGCTATTGTAAATTACTTCTGTTTTAAGAAGGCAAACCACACTGAGCATTACTTTTTAGTAGGAGGGCGTTGTGGTCTCTTTTAGTCCCCTATACTCTCCTTGTGGTTTTGGGTAATCCCAAGCTGCTTGGTTACTTTGGTGTCCCTCTGAAAAACGGACAGTTGGGAGCTCGGGTTTTCGTAACCACCACCCAGGCCCCTTCCTACAGCCCACAACCAGGGCTGGGTTTCTAAAAAGGCCTAAAGGCCCGGGCCTTGGGCAGCTGCTGCCCAAGGAGGTGGCTGTACATGGACAAAAGATTGTTTCATATAGAAGAGGAGGCTGCAAATGGATTAGGAAGGCTGCAAACGGGGTGCAACACGTGAAAGAGAGGAACTGCTGCCCAAGGGGACTGTGCATGAAATAGAGGAGCTGCTGAACATTGAAGAGATGGGCCAAACATGAAATGAGAGTGGGGCTGCTGGCTGCTGTATATGGAAGGGGAACCACAGGAAAGTTGGCCTAGGGGTGGAAAAAGCACAAGTCCGGCCTTGCCCACAGCATTCAAACAATTTCGCTAGAGTTGTTTTTTTAGGAGAAGAATATGGCAATACCTGATCTTCGCTCTTACACAAGTAATTACACAGACGGCAGGTTAATCTTTATCTGGGAGCTTGTTTGACCTCATGACATAGATGTGAACCTGAAGTAGAAGAGAGAGCAGAGTGAGCCTGCCAGCGCACATGACAGTGCTACGTAACAGATGTTCCTCTAGCTTTCCACCAGTAACAACCTTCTTACGCAAGGAGCTGATCAAGGGTTCTGAAAGCCCTACAAACAGATTTTCCCACCTATGGAAATGATTAGCATGGCTGGTGGTGATGTACTGGGAGGGATGACTGGCATGCAGTGCAGGTATCTCAGTGTGCCCACTGGCAGTGCCCTGAATGTTGGGACTCGGGAGACGCACTTGCGCCCCTGCTGTTACCATGGCTGTGGCGCGCATACAAGACAATCAGGAGTGTGATGTGCAGGGGGCAAATGCTTTCTGTAATGAATAGCGGAGATGCCGACGCGCGGTCTAGCGGCGGGGCGGCTGTCTCCGCGTTCAGGCCGGTGGTTTCAACATGTGTCTAGTTTGTCTGGGCCTTCTAGTGCACACAGATGGAGAGCTACGCGCACGCGGGCCAAACGACAGGACCTTTATGCCAGCAGGAGAGGTATCAGCTGATCCGGCCGATCAGCTGATCCCAGCAGGACTCCTGATTGGCTGAGTGGCTTGGGCGGCGCTGCAGAGCGCTGCAAGTATATATAGAGCTTGCTTGTCAGTTGCTGGTTGTCTGCGGTTGCAAATACTAACGTGTGAGCACTCAGACCTCAGTCAGATCCTACAGTGTGTTAGAACCAGTTGGAACTGGGAATTCACACTTAGCCAGATTCCGCTCTTGAAGTTTACTGTGTTATACTTTAGATCAGTTCCAGGGTGTTGAGACCAAGGACCTCACACCCAAGTATAGGATTACTGTGTCATTACTGTGTTATACTTTAGACCAGTTCCAGGGTGTTAAGACCAAGGACCTCACACTCAAGTATAGGATTACTGTGTCATCGCTGTGTTATAGTTTAGACCAGTTCCCGGGTGTTGAGACCAAGGACCTCACACCCTAGCATAGGATACTGTGTTATTCTTTAGACTAGTTCCCGGGTGTCGAGACCAAGGACCTCACACTTCAGACTAGGATTGTGCTTATGGATATTTGTTATGACCTCTGGCTCTGTTGACCTCTCTCTTGCTTTCTGATTCGGTACCTCTGCCCATCTGTCTACCAGTCGCCAACCTTGCCTGTACCCAGTTACCGAATCAGCCTTCTGTCTCTGTGCCTTATCTGCTCGTGTGTTGCCGACCTGGCCTGTCTGACCCTTCTGGCTGTCACTCATCCCTCGAGTGATCAGTCTTACTGTACTACTCGTGACACTAACCCTCCAGGTGTCAATTAGCTGCAAGGGCTTCCTGCTCCTCAGGAAGTCCTTCCTGCAGTTCAGTCAGGGGGCTCTACCCCATAGGAGTCCACTGGCTGCAGTACAGTCTGATTCCTAATCCATCAGGGAATCCTTGGCTGCAGTACAGTCTGATTCTCAATCCATCTGGGAATCCTTGGCTGCAGTACAGTCTGTCTCTCCTCCGCTTCAGGAGGTCAGCTTGAGTACAGCCAGTGGCCACCTGCACCTCAGGGGTCCACTGGCTGCAGTGGTGTCTGTATCTCCCCCTCCTCGGGAGATAACCTTTCTTACTGTTGCACCAAACACTTAACAACATCAGGTGTCCTGTGTGAAGCTACACTGGTATTATTGGTGATTCTGTAGATCACACATAATCGGGTATAGCGTCTGTATTATTGGTGATACTGCAGATCACCAATAATCAGAAATCCTCTGTGTGCTGACACCAATCATTACACTTTCCAGCCTGGCCGGGGATCACATGGATGTGGGGGTGCAGGTGCCATTTCACTGACCCTTGTCACTTTGGTTCCCTAGGCACTGGCCTTGGTGGCCTTCCCCCAAATCCGCCCCTGAAAATTATCAGTAGGACAAATTTTCAAAACTGAAATACAGGGCCAGTTCTAGACTTTTTGCTGCCTGAGGCAAACTTCTGAGGATGCACCCTCCCCCCTTCCCGATTTGGAATGATCGCACAGCACCTAAAAAAATTTTCTGCTTCATTTAATGTTCTCAGTCAGCAAAGGAGCATATGCAACAACTTGAAACATGACATGCTGCAGTTCAACACAATAACACACTGGCTTGCTGGCT
Source organism: Hyperolius riggenbachi (assembly GCF_040937935.1). Taxonomy (NCBI): domain Eukaryota; kingdom Metazoa; phylum Chordata; class Amphibia; order Anura; family Hyperoliidae; genus Hyperolius; species Hyperolius riggenbachi. Next base: position 57,851,751 of record NC_090656.1, on the reverse strand, counting down.
GCGAGTCTGACTGTGACAAACAAACTGCTCAGCCTCAGCCAGTCGGCTGTCCTCCATTCCTCCTCAGTCAAGACAGCAGTGCCGCCACCTCCCTTCTGCTATGCAAGTCAAATGAAACTCTGTTGCTCTCGTGCCTCCCCCTCCTCACTCACTCTCCGACTCCTCACACAATACACATCGGCTAATTTTTCAACTCCATGCGTTGCTATAGACTAACATGACTTCCGGGCCAATGCAGATCGCCGCTACTCGATGCAGTGCTGCAGCATTAACATAGTTTTTGACTTGCGTTGGGGATGCAGCAAAAACGTCACTTTCGTCACGTTGCGACGTACCGCGGAAGTATGAAAGTCTCCATAGACTTTCATTACCCGGCGGTGGGGTGCGATAAAAATACTGCACCACACCGCTTTGGTGTGAAAGGGCCTTGAGGGTATTTACATCCAAATCAGTTGAACGGTGGAGGAATTACAACAGTTTGCATTTGTGCTTCCCACTTGTTAAGGGACCAAAAGTAATGGGAGAGGATAAAAATCATAAATAAAACGTTCACTTTTTAATACTTGGTTGCAAATCCTTTGCAGTGAATTACAGCCTGAAGTCTGGAACACATAGACCTCACCAGACATTGGGTTTCATCCCTGGTGATGCTCTGCCAGGTCTCTACTGGCACTGTCTTCAGTTCTTGCTTGTTCTTGGGGCATTTTCCCTTCAGTTTTGTCTTCAGCAAGTGAATACATGCTCAATCCGATTCAGGTCAGGTGGTTGAGTTGGCCATTGAGTAACAATTCACTTCTTTCCCTTCAAAAACTCTTTGGTTGCTTTTGTAGTATGCTTTGGGTCATTGTGCATCTGCACTGTGAAGCGCTGTCCAATGAGTTCTGAAGCATTTGGCTGAATATGAGCAGGTGATATTGCCAGGAACACTTCTGAATTCATCCTTATGAAGAGGTCAAAGTGTACCTGAGGCAACATGTGACATGATGAGATAAACGTGTATGTACAGTGCAAAACATGTTAATAACAAGGCTGTTTCACTTGTTTTATTTTGCTGCCTGAGTTAATTTTTAGGCATGGAAGTGACAGCATCCCTCTTGTGGGTACCTTGTCAGGAATATAGTAACATCACTGATAAGCAAATTACAGCCATAAAGGTTTTCCTGGCAGAATAAATCTTCTGAGCACAGAGGAGAGATAGAAAAAGGTCAGTAGTTCATGTATTTTCATCAGGGACACTTAAAAGCAGAGACAACAGAACATTTGATCTAGTTTGTAAAAGTTTAAATATAAAATAAAACCATGAGATACCCAAAAAAGGGTCATTTTTAGGAGTAGGAGGATCATGGGCGTCCGCACATACGGCAAAACCGGGCATCTGCCCGAGCCTGGCCGCCCGCTGCCCCCCACTGGCCGCGTGCCCGTGCAGCCAGAAGGAGGGGAGCAGCGCAGAGAAGAGAGAGAGCTATGGGCACAGTGGGGAAGGGCGGACGTCTCCCCCCCCCTTCCCTCACCTTAGGGGGCTCTCTCTCCCTCGCTGTCCCCTCCGGAATGAAGTGTGCAGCGGCTGGGCAGCGGGCGGAACTTACCTCGTCTCGCTCCTGCGCCGGAAGTTCTGGTGCCGCACTCTGGTCTGGATCAGACCAGAGTAGCGGCTAATCCATCCGGCGCGTGCGACGAGAGGAGGTAAGTTCCGCCCGCTGCCCAGCCGCTGCACACTTCATTCCGGACTCCGGAGGGGAGAGCGAGAGAGGGAGGGAGAGCCCCCTAAGGTGAGTGCCCATAGCTCTCCCTCTTCTCTGCGCTACTCCCCTCCTGCTGGGGCACATATGGCCACTTTTTCTGGGGACATATCCCCCTGGCTACATATACTGGGACATATCCCCCTGGATACATATACTGGGACATATCCCCCTGGCTACATATACTGGGACATATACCCCTGCCTACATATACTGGGACATATACCCCTTCCTACATATACTGGGACATATACCCCTGCCTACATATACTGGGACATATCCCCCTGGCTACATATACTGGGACATATCCCCCTGGCTACATATACTGGGACATATACCCCCTGCCTACATATACTGGGACATATACCCCTGCCTACATATACTGGGACATATCCCCCTGGCTACATATACTGGGACATATCCCCCTGGCTACATATACTGGGACATATACCCCCTGCCCACATATACTGGGACATATACCCCTGCCTACATATACTGGGACATATACCCCTGCCTACATATACTGGGACATATCCCCCTGGCTACTTTTTCTGGGGACATATACCCCTGCCTACATATACTGGGACATATCCCCCTGGCTACATATACTGGGACATATACCCCCTGCCTACATATACTGGGACATATACCCCCTGCCTACATATACTGGGACATATCCCCCTGGCTACATATACTGGGACATATCCCCCTGGCTACATATACTGGGACATATACCCCTGCCTACATATACTGGGACATATACCCCTGCCTTCATATACTGGGACATATCCCCCTGGCTACATATACTGGGACATATCCCCCTGGCTACATATACTGGGACATATACCCCTGCCTACATATACTGGGACATATACCCCTGCCTACATATACTGGGACATATACCCCTGCCTACATATACTGGGACATATACCCCTGCCTACATATACTGGGGACATATACCCCTGCCTACATATACTGGGCACATATACCCCTGCCTACATATACTGGGCACATACAGTGGTGTGAAAAACTATTTGCCCCCTTCCTGATTTCTTATTCTTTTGCATGTTTGTCACACTTAAATGTTTCTGCTCATCAAAAACCGTTAACTATTAGTCAAAGATAACATAATTGAACACAAAATGCAGTTTTAAATGATGTTTTTTATTATTTAGTGAGAAAAAACACTCAAAACCTACATGGCCCTGTGTGAAAAAGAAATTGCCCCCTGAACCTAATAACTGGTTAGGCCACCCTTAGCAGCAATAACTGCAATCAAGCATTTGCGATAACTTGCAACGAGTCTTTTACAGCGCTCTGGAGGAATTTTGGCCCACTCATCTTTGCAGAATTGTTGTAATTCAGCTTTATTTGAGGGTTTTCTAGCATGAACCGCCATTTTAAGGTCATGCCACAACATCTCAGTAGGATTCAGGTCAGGACTTTGACTAGGCCTCTCCAAAGTCTTCATTTTGTTTTTCTTCAGCCATTCAGAGGTGAATTTGCTGGTGTGTTTTGGGTCATTGTCCTGCTGCAGCACCCAAGATCGCTTCAGTTTGAGTTGACGAACAGATGGCCGGACATTCTCCTTCAGGATTTTTTGGCAGACAGTAGAATTCATGGTTCCATCTATCACAGCATGCCTTCCAGGTCCTGAAGCAGCAAAACAACCCCAGACCATCACACTACCACCACCATATTTTACTGTTGGTATGATGTTCTTCTGCTGAAATGCTTTGTTACTTCTACGCCAGATGTAACGGGACACGCACCTTCCAAAAAGTTCAACTTTTGTCTCGTCGGTCCACAAGATATTTTCCCAAAAGTCTTGGCAATCATTGAGATTTTTTTTAGCAAAATTGAGACGAGCCTTAATGTTCTTTTTGCTTAAAAGTGGTTTGCGCCTTGGATATCTGCCATGCAGGCCGTTTTTGCCCAGTCTCTTTCTTATGGTGGAGTCATGAACACTGACCTTTATTGAGGCAAGTGAGGCCTGCAGTTCTTTAGATGTTGTCCTGGGGTCTTTTGTGGCCTCTCGGATGAGTTTTCTCTGCGCTCTTGGGATAATTTTGGTCGGCCGGCCACTCCTGGGAAGGTTCATCACTGTTCCATGTGTTTGCCATTTGTGCATAATGGCTCTCACTGTGGTTTGCTGGAGTCCCAAAGCTTTAGAAATGGCTTTATAACCTTTACCAGACTGATAGATTTTAATTACAGTACTTTTGTTCTCATTTGTTCCTGAATTTCTTTGGATCTTGGCATGATGTCTAGCTTTTGAGGTGCTTTTGGTCTACTTCTCTGTGTCAGATAGCTCATATTTAAGTGATTTCTTGATTGAAACAGGTGTGGCAGTAATCAGGCCTGGGGGTGACTACAGAAATTGAACTCAGGTGTAATAAACCACCTTTAAGTTATTTTTTAACAGGGGGGGGGGGGGGGGGCAATCACTTTTTCACACAGGGCCATGTAGATTTGGTTTTTTTTTCTGACTAAATAATAAAAACCATCATTTAAAACTGCATTTTGTGTTCAATTAGGTTATCTTTGACTAATAGTTAACGATTTTTGATGAGCAGAAACATTTAAGTGTGACAAACATGCAAAAGAATAAGAAATCAGGAAGGGGGCAAATAGTTTTTCACACCACTGTATACCCCTGACTACATATACTGGGCACATATACCCCTGGCTACCTGTTCTGGGGACATCTCTACCCCTGGCTACCAGTTCTGGGGACATCTATACCGCTGGCCACCTATTCTGGGGACACCTATAGACCTGGGGCTACCTATTTTTGGGGAACCACTGCTGTCAGATTGAGTGTATTTTGGGGAACTGCTGCCAGGTGAGAGGTGTCTACATATTAAGGGGGCATTCTGCCTATTTATGTGAAAAGCTGTCTATTTATGTGCCTCATGACTGCTGAATTTGTCTTGCTGCGGGCCTCATGGTTACTGACTTTGTCTTGTTGGGGGCCTCATGATTTGTTGGGGGCCTCAAGATTGCTGAATTTGTCTTGTTGGGGGCCTCATGATTGCTGAATTTGTCTTGTTGGGGGCCTCATGATTGCTGAATTTGTCTTGTTGGGGGTCACATGATTGCTAACTGCGAGACTATGGAAAAAGCTGAATCATCATCATATGAGACAATAGCATTAAACCTACTTTTTCCGCTTTTTAAAACAGAAAATGAAACTGGGAGGTTCTAAAAAAAATGAATAATTTTTTCAGGAGTACAATGGATGAAATTGTTTATCTTCACAGTTTATTTTCAACTTAATTTTCCATAATGTTCATGTATGAGTTAAAACGTTTGTATTTAGTTTAAATTGCTGTTGGCACTTTGTGACAGTAAAGTGACTTTGCAGTTTGGACACTCGACCTCCAAAAAGTTCGCTACCACTGTCCTAATCTAATGTCCCACCATTGCTTAGTTCATGTAAACTTGTCTCCACCCACGACCACACCCACATTCTGGTTCATGACCACACCCATTTTTCGGCGCGGCATGCGTAGCTCCATTTTTTGGTGCGTCACACAACACCAACCCAGATTTGTGGCGCGGCGCACTTTTTGCTCCCCACTTTTTGCCCCCCCCCTGGAAAATTTTCTGCAGACGCCCATGAGGAGGATAAATACGATTGTTTATCTGTTTATTTTTACCTCAGGTTCACGTTAAATAATGAAATAAGCTAGTGGTTTATAGTCTAGAAACTAAATGAATTATTTTTATTTGGCAATAATGATGAGGGCAAGTAGTATGCTTTCTACTTTTCCATCTGTGTCAAACTCTATTATACTGAGTTAAGTATCTAAGGGCCGGTGACAAGGGGGTGCAATAAATGACGGCCGCAGCGCTTGTCGCAATAAAACCAATCAAGAAAACTGATTGGATTTAAAATATCTAAAGAAATGGTGTATAGCAATGTTTAGAATTGGACCCTTCTCCTCAGTAGAGATGGCCCGAACATCCGATTTTCAGTTCGCGAATCTCCGCAAACGTTTGTGAACGTGCGAACTTCCGCGAACCGCAATAGACTTTAATGGGGATGCGAACTTTGAAAACTAGAAACATTTATGCTGGCCACAAAAGTGATGGAAAAGATGTTTCAAGGGATCGAACATCTGAGTTTTTGCATGGCGGAGTGGGATACACGCCAAAAGTCCCGGGGGAAAATCTGGATTTGACGCAAAGCAGCGTTTTAAGGGCAGAAATCACATTGCTTGCTAAATTGGAGTCCTAAAGTGCTTTAAAACATCTTGCATGTGTTTACATCAATCAGGGAGTGTAATTAGAGTACTGCTTTACACTTACAGACCAAACTCACTGTGTAACGCACTGCAAACAGCTGTTTGTGTTGTGACGGCCGTGCTGGACTGGTGCACACCATGGCAGGAGTGCAGGTGATGGCGGCTTTCAAGCCCATATGGTCACCTGGCTGAGGTAGCTGAATGACAGAACAACAATGACTGTCCAGCTGATCGAATTTGGTCTGTCCGAAATGAAGCAAAGACCTTATTATCTATCTTCTTGGGTCAGGTGTGCCCCCCAACTTCAACACACTCATATAGCTGGCGGTCATTGCTTCATTGTGATACGCAAGCCCCTTCACCGCGGCAAGGTAACGATCACGAAGGGGAATTGACACATGTACATGCCTTTTGTTTTGTTGTTGCAGCTGCAGTGCAGCCAGAAAAATTAGGCAGGCATGTACACGCACCAGAAAAATAATTATAGCGGCCGCTGCTAGCAGCGGCCTTAAAAATACAGGAATCCACCTGGAGTCCAGGTGGACCCTGTTGGTGGTGGCAGTCAAGAGGCCTGCAGGCAGAGATGCTGTGTGGGGAGCGACTTAGTCATGGGGCAGGCAGTCACACGGCGTGCAGGCAGAGATGCTGTGTGCAGGGACTGACTTAGACTTCAGGCGGGCAGTAGCCCTCCAGGATCCATGCCTCATTCATTTTGATAAAGGTGAGGTACTGAACACTTTTTTGACTTAGGCGACTTCTCTTCTCAGTGACAATGCCTCCAGCTGCACTGAAGGTCCTTTCTGACAGGACGCTTGAGGCAGGGCAAGACAGAAGTTGGATGGCAAATTGTGACAGCTCTGGCCACAGATCAAGCCTGCGCACCCAGTAGTCCAAGGGTTCATCGCTGCTCACAGTGTCTACATCCACACAAGGCCAGGTAGTCAGCTAGCTGCCGGTCGAGGCATTGGTGGAGGGTGGATCAGGAAGCGCTAAGGACTAAAGAATGTCCTTAGCGAATGTCCGCATGTCCGACATCACCATGAGATCGCTGGAGCATCCTGTCCTTGCCTGCGTGGACATGGGAGAAGGATTACTGGCAGTGGTACCTTTATTCCGTTGTGCTGTGACATCACCCTTAAACGCATTGTAAAGCAGTTGCCAGCTTGTTCTGCAAGTGCTGCATCCTTTCTCCCGTCTGGTGATTTGGAAATATCTCCGCCACTTTGTGCCTATACCGAGGGTCTAGTAGCATGGCCAGCTCATTCCCCTTGAGTTCTTTTATACAGGGGTCCCTCAACAGGCTGCACAGTATGAAAGACGCCATCTGCACAAAGTTGAATGCAGACGTACTATCCATCTCCTCTTGCTCTTCCTCAGTGATGTCAGCTAAGTTCTCCTCCTCCCCCCAGCCACGAACAATACCACGGGAAAATTGAGCAACACAAGCCCCCTGCGACACCTGCTGCGGTTGTTCTTCTGCCTCCTCCTCCAAAACAACACCTTCCTCATTATCTGACTCCTCTTCCCCACATGACTCCTCCTCCTCCTCCCCCCCTCTGTGCTGCCGCAGGTGTTGAGGAATCATCTGCTTCTGCTGAAAATTGATCCCACAACTGTTCCTCCTGTTCCTGTTCACGCTTCCCCACAGCTTGATCCACCACTCTACGCACGGCATGCTCCAGGAAGAAAGCATATGGGATCAAGTCGCTGATGGCGCCTTGACTGCGACTCCCCAGGTTTGTCACCTCCTCAAATGGCCGCATGAGCCTGCAGGCATTTCGCATCAGTGTCTAGTACTTCGGCCAGAACATCCCCATCTCCCCAGACTGTGTCCTTTGACTGTAGTTGTAGAGATACTGTTTGACAGCTTTCTCCTGTTGTAGCAGGCAGTCAAACATCAGGAGGGTCGAATTCCAGCAAGTCGGGCTATCGCACATCAAGCATCTCACTGACAAGTTGTTTCTCCGCTGAATATTGGCAAAGCATGCCATGGCCGTGTAAGACCGCCTGAAATGCCCACACACCTTCCTGGACTGCTTTAGGGCGTCCTGTAAGCCTGGGTACTTAGACACAAATCTCTGAATTACGAGATTAAGCACATGTGCCATGCAGGGTACATGTGTCAACTTTCCCAAATTCAAAGCCAAAATGAAATTGCTGCCGATGTCACACACCACGTTGGTGCGGGGTCAGTCACTGATCCACCTGTTTGTTCAGAGCAGCCAGGAGAGCTGCTCCAGTGTGACTCTCCGCTTTGAGGCAAGACATGTCTAAGATGGCGTGACACCGTCGTACCTGGCATGTAGCATAGGCCTTGGGGAGCTGGGGCTGTGTAGCTGGAGAGGAGATCGCAGCACCAGTAGAGTTGAACTGCCACTCAGCTAAGGAGGAGGACGACAGCAAAGAGGATGTAACAGGAGGAGAGGAGGTAGCAGCAGGTCTACCTGCAAGCCGTGGAGGTGTCCCTAGGTCCGCTGCACAGCCACATATTGCCAGCGCTCACCAGGTTGACCCAATGGGCTGTGTAAATAATATACCTGCCCTGACCGTGCTTGGCAGACCAGGCATCCGTGGTCTTGACCCAACGCTGTGTGCCAGAGATGACACCACTTCCCTCTCAACTTCAGGGTACAGTTTAGGTATTGCCTTTTTGGAGAAATAATTGCAGCCTGGTATCTTCCACTGCGGTGTCCCAATGGCCACAAATTTTCGGAAGGCCTCAGAGTCCACCAGCTGGTATGGTAACAGCTGGCAAGCTGACAGTTCCGCCAAGCCAGCTGTGAGATGCCGGGCAAGGGGGTGACTGACAGACATTGGCTTCTTCCGCTCAAAGATTGCCCTCACGGACACCTTGCTGCTGCTGTGGGCAGAGGAGCAGGAACCGCTCAAGGTGAGAGGCGGAGTGGAGGAGGGTGGCTGTGATTGTGAAGGTGCAAGGGAGAAAGTGGCTGAAGATGATGCACCTGAAGGAGGAAGAGGAGAAGGAGGGTGGCTTTGCTTTTGTGTGCTGCTTTTCCTCAGGTGGTCTTCCCATTGCAGTTTGTGCCTTTTCTGCATGTGCCTTCGTAAGGCAGTTGTCCCTACGTGGGTATTGGCCTTTCCAGGGCTTAATTTTTGGTGGCAGAGCCAGAGAGTACAGATGGCATTGCTCTGATCTTTAGCATACACACTAAAAAATTTCCACACCGCTCAGCCACCCTGGGGTGTGGGCACTATGGTGGCGTCAGCAGCTGACGTTGAAGGGCATGTTGGCTGGCTGTCCATAGGTGGCGATACATGGCGCCAGACACTGCAACCAGCTGTTTCTGACAACGAGCTCCCCCTGCTTCTTTCAGCAACTCGTCTCCTCCTACTCCACTCTGACTCCCCCTCTGAACTGTCCACTTGGTCATCGTGTCTCTTAGGATCCCACGTGGCATCCATGGCAGTATCATCATCATAATCATCCTCCAAAGCTTCGCTTGTATCAGACACCTCCAAAACTGCACCAACAGCAGGTACTTCATCCTCCTCCTCCTCACACCTTACGTCCATAGTGTTGCCTAACTCAGACATATGAGGTGGTGTAACTTGCTTAGCGCCATCTTGTTATAACAATAATGGCTGTGAATCAGTGATTTCCCCACCAAATAACTCCTGCGAAGTGTCAAATGTAGCGCATGTGGTACTTGGAGTAGCGCTGGTGGAGGCGAAAGATGAGGTGTTCTGTGTTAAATAGCCAAGTACGTCCTGACGATCTTGGGAGTTGATGGGACCTGCCTTCTTCTGAGCACTGTACTTTGGTCTAGGGCTGCACGAAATCACATCAGCATGACATCGACCAGACCTGCCGGGTGGCCTGCCTCTGGGTCTGCCTCTGCCTGTTGTTTTGTCCATATCGGGGGGGATGAAGTGAAAGGTATGCACTGACTTGACTAATACAATGTGCAGTCACACAGGTGCAGTGAAAGGTAGCAGTGACTGGTATTGCAATACAATGTGCAGCTGTCACACAAGTGCAGTTAACAGGTATGCACGGACTGATATACTAAACAGCGTGCGATCACACAGGTGCAGTGAACAGGTATGCAGGGATTGGTATTACAAATGTGCAGCTGTCACACACAGGCACCGTGAACAGGTGAAATGACTGGTGGTATATTACACTGCTTGCGCTCACGTAGGTGAACTGAACAGGTTACAGGTATGCACTGCAGTGATTGGAATTACAAATGTGCACCTGTCACACACAGGTACCGTGAACAGGTGCAATGACTGGTGGTAAATTACACTGCTTGCGCTCACGTAGGTAGGTAGGTAGGTGCACTGAACAGTGAACAGGTGCAGTGATTGGAATTACAAATGTGCAGCTGTCACACACCGGTACCGTGAACAGGTGCAATGACTGGTGGTATATTACACTGCTTGCGCTCACGTAGGTGCACTGAACAGGTTACAGGTATGCACTGCAGTGATTGGAATTACAAATGTACACCTGTCTCTCACACACACACACAGGTACCGTGAACAGGTGCAATGACTGGAGGTATTAACAATGCAAGTGCTCACGTAGGTAGGTAGGTGCACTGAACAGTGAACAGGTGCAGTGATTGGGATTACAAATGTGCAGCTGCCTGTCACACACACAGGTAGTCACTGAATGAGCTGGGCCTGGCAGTGGCACAGTCGGAATTACCACCAAAGGGCCAAAGGTCAGCTGTGACTGACTGGGCTGTATATAATGCAAGTGGGCCACACACAAAAAAAAATTAGATCACAAGAACAAGATTGGCTCTCAAAAGAGCTGTTGAGGGGTGCTTTTTTAGCAATAAGAATCAGCAAGGAGCAAGCTAACAAGCCTACAAGAGCCTAACTAAGCTTTCCCTATATCTCTCTCTGCAGCAGCTCTCCCTTCTCTAATTACTGCAGGCACACGAGTGAGTGAACTGCCTGACGCTGCCTGCCTTTTATAAACTCCAGGAGGGAGTGTAGCCTGATTGGAACAATGTGCCTGCTGACTGTGATGTGTAGAGGGTCAAAGTTGACCCTAATGATGCACTATGGGGGCGAATTGAACTTCCGGAAAAGTTTGCGGTTCTCCGCGATCGCGAACCTCGGAAGTTCGCCAATTCCCGTTCGGGCCATCTCTACTCCTCAGTGGAGATGCGTACAGGCAATCACCTTAGCCCAGCTGCTCCCAAGTATCTTCTCATCTCATCCAGTTAATCTACCCATTTAGACTGTGAGCTCATAAGGGCGGTGTTCCTTCTCCTTTTGTTTCTTTTTTTGTTTATCTTATCTTGTTCCACCTCTATTTACTATTTACATGTGTGCTGGCCAAATATTATTATCTGCACTTCTACACTGTCTATATACTGTCACTGTCACATTACACCGATCTTTCGCTCACTGCACTGGCTACCAGTAGAATGGAGAATACTCTTCATGATTGGACTGCTGACATTCAAATCCCTGCACAATCTGGGCCGTAGATACATGAAGGACTTGCTGAAGCTGCACCACACCTCTCACAACCTCAGATCAGCAAGTTCTATAAACTTGGTCACTCCCAGAGTGCACCTCAAAAAATCTGGCTAGTCTAGTTGAGGGGATCCAGTAGAAAACCTCATAGAGCAATGGCCGCTCCCTGCTTGTGGCAATTTAGTAACATTCACTAATTTGTAAGAAATATGGGACCCAGTGGGAAACACTTATGCTAAAACTGCACACCAGGACCCTCGTCAATGGCCTTTGGCAGCTGGGCCTCAGGCATGGCAATTTCATTAAACCTATACGGTAGTTGGTGTCAGAGAAGGAGTAAGATTAAATGGGGCTCTGGGCAAATAAGTAAAAATGGCTGCCGTTTTTGATCCTTTTGGTAAACTAAGGCGGGACATGGGCCAGAGAAGCTAGTATTTGGGCCCCTTGACAATGGCTAAGCCCCAGGCACTTGCCTAGGTTGCCTTGTGGATGATCCTGCTCATGGTGGCGTGGATTGCATCTCCCACTGGGTCCCCATGTCTTACAAATTAGGCCCGGTGCACACTTGCGTTAAAAAAATGTTCCGTTCCCGGGTCGGAATGGATCCAATGTTAACCTATGGATCCGTTCACATCCGTCCGGTCAAATGGATCCGTTCTGCACGATTCGCTGAACGTAACGCAATGGTCTAGCAGTACCAATATTTGTGGACCACTGAGCCAAGAGGAACGGAAACAGAAGCAGGGGGCAATGAGAAAACAGAACGTTTCTTTCACTAGTGAAGAAACGGACCGTTCTAAATAGAAAAATGCACTTTGTGGATCTGGGGGATGTGGGGAAACGGAACGTAAGTAGTGGGAGCGGATCCGATCGACCGGTGATCAGATCAGTTTTCATGGATCCGTTTTCCACTTCAATGCAAGTGTGAACCGGGCTGTTGTGAGCAGGAAGCGCTTGTTAGTTCTCTCAGCTAGACTAGCGTCCATTCACCTTAGCAAAAATGAGTAAAACTCTGATAGTGATAATACAAATACTAGCAATCATAATTTTATAAATGTTATTTTGCAGACAGCACTCCATCAGTCTCACCACGAGATGGCGATATGGCAGCGTTTGTGTAATTACAAAATAATTCGGTCGGGGACCACAGTCCACACCTGGAGGGCTGTGCTTCGTCGGTCTCTCCAGCAGGTGGCGCGCTGGGTCTGCAGTGCGCAAGCGTTGGGCTCGTCTAGGCTGCGCAGCCTCAGTGCGTGGGTCACCAGCAGCGGCAGCGAGAGCAGAGGAGCGGGGAGTGCCGGATTCTCTCGCGAGGAAGGACGCCATTATCGCCCATCAAAACACCACGAGAACTCGCAGAGCCCACACGGTAACTGGCAGCCTGCGCTCGTGTCTCTTCACAGCTCCGGCGTTTGGCGGTCCTCTGAGCCGACTGCCGGGTCTCCCACTCGCCTCAGCCTCTACCCCCGGCGGCCAGCCGCTGCCCTTCAGCGTGTGAAGCCGGACGTGCTGCCTAGAGCCGGGGGAGTCCCCTGAGTGCGTGTGCGGGGCCCGGCCTGCGGCCTAGTGCGTGTCTGCCCGAGTGGCGCCTCAGGAGGGCCTGGCACCTCACACACTGCAGCCGCTACTGCTCCACATACTACATGCACACTACATACTGTGCGACCATTACCTCACACTGCAGCTTTACTGCGCCACATACTACAAACTGACCAATACCTCACACTGCAGCTTTACTGCGCCACATACTACAAACTGACCAATACCTCCCACTGCAGCTTTACTGCGCCACATACTACAAACTGACCAATACCTCCCACTGCAGCTTTACTGCGCCACATACTACAAACTGACCAATACCTCACACTGCAGCTTTACTGCGCCACATACTACAAACTGACCAATACCTCCCACTGCAGCTTTACTGCGCCACATACTACAAACTGACCAATACCTCCCACTGCAGCTTTACTGCGCCACATACTACAAACTGACAAATACCTCACACTGCAGCTTTACTGCGCCACATACTACAAACTGACCAATACCTCACACTACAACTACTACTACTCCACATACTACACACTGTGTGACCAATACCTCCCACTGCAGCTTTACTGCTCCACATACTACAAACTGACCAATACCTCCCACTGCAGCTTTACTGCTCCACATACTACAAACTGACCAATACCTCACACTGCAGCTTTACTGCTCCACATACTAAAAACTGACCAATACCTCAAACTGCAGCTTTGCTGCTCCACATACTACAAACTGACCAATACCTCACACTGCAGCTTTACTGCTCCACATACTACAAACTGACCAATACCTCAAACTGCAGCTTTGCTGCTCCACATACTACAAACTGACCAATACCTCACACTGCAGCTTTACTGCTCCACATACTACAAACTGACCAATACCTCACACTGCAGCTTTACTGCTCCACATACTACAAACTGACGAATACCTCACACTGCAGCTACTACTACTCCACATACTACACACTGTGTGACCAATACCTCCCACTGCAGCTACTACTACTATTCCACATACTACATACTGTGAGACCATTACTTCACTTGCTGCTATGCTACACACATACTGCATACTACATACAGTGCGACAGTTACTTCACGCACTGCAGCTTCTACTACTCCACATACCACAAACTGTGACAATTACCTCTTACGCTGTGGCCAGCTACTACTCCACATACTACATACTGTGCAACCTATACCTCACACTGCAGCTGCTACTACTACTCCACATACTGTACAACCATACTACACATACATTCTACATACTGTGCGACCATTACTACACATACTGTGGTTACTACTACACATACTACATACATACTGCAGGTAGTGTCCTGCAACTACATACTGTGCTACTATTACCTCTCATGCTGCAGCTACTACTACTCAACATACTACATACATCCTATGCGACCACTACCTACTTACTGCAGCTGCTGCTACTCCACATGCTACATACTATATACATACTGCAACTACTGTGCTGCTACTACATACATACTGTGCAAATGTTACCACATACACTGCAGCTTCTACTATTTCTCAATGTACTACTTACATATGTGACGATTATGTCACACTGCAGCTACTACATACATGTTGCATACTACATACTGTATAACCATTACATCACACACTGCATCTACTACTACTACTCCACATTTATACTACATACTGTGCGACCATTACCTCATAGACTACATCTGCTAATACTCCACATACTACATACATGCTGTGTAACCATTACCTTACATACTGTGCGACTATTACCTTAGCCACCTTACACACTGGCTACTACAGCTCCACATACTACATACCATGCAACCATTACCTCACATACTGCAGCTATGACTACTCCACATACTACATACCATGCAACCTTTACGTCACGCACTGAGGCTACTACGCATACTATATACATTCTTCATATTACGTACTGTGCGATCATTACCGCACACACTGCAGCTACTACTGCATACATACTACATACAGTGCTGCCCATGATTATTCATAACCATGGCAAATTTTGACTTCAACCAGCAAGTCAGTTTTTGATGGGAAATGACATAGGTGTCTCTCAAAAAATAAGACTGTACAAGAGGCATTACTGTGAAAAAAAAAAAAACTAAACAAAACTCAGCATTTATTTGCATTTGAGCAAACAGTGTCCAGTTCAAAATTATTCATACCCTTGTCAATAATCAATAGAAAAGCATTTATTGGCTATTACAGCAACCAAACTCTTCCTATAATTACAGAACAACTATTTGCATGTCTTCACAGGTATTTTTGCCCATTTATCTTTAGCAATGAGCTCCAAAACTTTCAGGTTGGAGGGTCTTCTTGCCATTACAAATAGTACACTTGAGACCCTGTGCCGTTGCTTCTCCCCAGTTTCTCCCCCCCCTTTCCCAACTGCCACCCTACGACAGTATCTGTCCATGTTTTGTGTATCTGCCTTTCCAGCAAGAGAAATAAGCATGTGCAATAGATACATATGTAGTTTCACGCTACCTCCTTGCCCTTTAAGAGTAGGGGAAAGAATATGCATGGGAGTCATGAATTGGCTCCCTGATTTTATATTAGGTGAATACACCTTTTAGGGCCCATTTCCACTATCACGAATTCGCATGCGTTTTTTTGCATGCAAAATCGCATAGCAATACAAGTGAATGGGACTGTTTCCACTTGTCAGGATTCCTTTGCGTTTTTCTGTGCAGAAAAAATTCGCATGGCAGAGCCATCAGAATTCGCATACCGCTATGCGAATCGCATACAATTATTTAATAGGAAATTCGCATGCGGTTTGGGTATGCAAATTTTCATGTGAAGTCTCATAGATTCAATGGAAAAAATCACACCAGCACTGCCATGGTTAAATTCGCATACATCGCCATCCATGCAAATTCGCATGAAAATTCGCATACACCGCATGCGAATTTTTACTGCGGCGATTCGCACCGCACAAGTGGAAACGGGCCCTCAGAAGTCTCTTCTCTGCACACATAGTGAATACACCCAGTGCAACATGGGGTTTGGAGTGGGGGTGTTTTTTTTTTAGATGAGATAATAAAAGATGTTTTATGTAATAATGCAGTGTAGCCATGCCGCCATAGTGATCTACAACAAAATTGCAGGGCGCACGCTTTAATATGAATTTATGCAAGATATGTTCATTGTTATGGAGCACACAAATATGAATGCTTTTGTCACTGTTATATATGCATCAAGCACTTTTCTTCTAGCTTATGTTGTTTTCAAGCCCTGTTTACACTGATGGTTGTAACCAAGGTAGCACCTATCACTGTCCTTTTTCGCCGGTATACGGCAAATCTCCGCATCTCACCTTTAACCCACATGATGTCACCTCGCATGGGCCAATAATGGCGGTGCTGGGCGTGGCCTACGGACTTACCTCTGAAGCCAAGCACGCCGCCGCTGACCCAAGGACACAGAGCACGCGAGTAAGCGGCGCGAAACGGCTGTAGGGCTGTCCTACATTCTCTGGTCACCGTCCCATGGTACATTCTCTGGTCACCCTTTCACCACCTGTCATTGCAGGTCAGACATATCTCGCAAGATTGTATGTTTGCAACTGTCTTGTATTATGGACATGGTGGCAGACTGAATTAATGCCTTTAAAGGGACAGTGCCTGGAATAACTCTTTTGTACCAAGCTTCTTGCCATTACCCTGATCTTTAGCTCCTTCCACAGATTCTCAATTGGATTCAAGTCAGGACTCTGGCTGGGCCACTCCAAAACGTTAATGTTGTTGTCTGCTAACCATTGTCTTCACTACTTTTGGTGCATGTTTTGGGTCATTATGCTGAAAGGTCCACTGGTTCCCAAGGCCAAGTTTCTCTGCAGTCTGCCTGATGATGTTGAGAATCCTCATGTATTTTTTTTTTTTTTTTTATGGTACCGTTTACTGTGATTAGGTTCCCTGGTCCATTGGCTGAAAAACACCCCCAAAGCATTAGGTTCCCACCACCATGTTTGACAGTGGGGATTGTGTTCTTTGGGTTGAAGGCTTCTCCTTTTTTATGCCAAATGAAGGAAACATCATCGTGACCAAACAATTCAATCTTTGTTTCATCTGACTATAACACAGAAGACCAGAAGTCTTGTTCTTTGTCCAGATGAGCATTTGCAAAGGACAATCAAGCTTTTGTGTTTTTTATCTGGAGAAGTGGCATCGTCCTTGGTCTGCATCCATGGAGCCCAGCAGTGTGCAGTGTCCGTTGGATTGTCTGCCTTGAGACATTGCCACCAGCAGAGCCCAGATTCACCAGGATGGCCTTGGTGGTGATCCTTGAATTCTTTTTCGCCTTTCTCACTATCCTCCTGGCCTGCACAGGTGTCACTTGGCTTCCAACCATGTCCTTTGAGATTTTCCACAGTGCAGAACATCTTGTATTTTTTAATAATACTTTGCACCGTAGCCACTGGAACTGGAAAACTTTTAGAAATGGCCTTGTAGCCATTTCCTGACTTGTGAGCAGCCGCAGGTCCTCACTGAGCTCCTTTGTCTTAGCCATGACTGACCACAAACTAACTGCAGAGAGCTGCTGGTTTTCACCTGTTGGGTTGATTAAAACAGATGTTCCCTATTAATCAGGGTAATTAGGATGCTTTAGAACAGCTTGGACTATTTGGAATGGTATAGGACTTTGGATTTTCCCAGAGACTGACAGTTTGTGAAGGGTATGAGGGCCCATTTCCACTATAGCGTTACGAAATCGCCGGCGAATCACTGCAGGCAAATCGCATGCGGGTGCGATTCCGCATGCGTTTTTTGCCGCGATTTCGCATAGGTAAGGCTGTATGCGATTTTAACCATGTCACTGCCTGTGTGAATTAACATGGGTACCTATGCGAAATCGCGGCAAAAAACGCATGGGGAAACGCATGCGATTTCCCTATTAAATACATTGCGTGCGATTCGCCTGCATTCCACACGCAGGCGAATTCTGAGGCCCCTACCCTGCAGATTTTTTCTGCACAGAAAAACGTGCGGGGAAACGCACAAGTGGAAACAGTCCCATCCACTTGTACTGAGAGTGCGAATCCGCATGCGTTGCCCGCATGCGGATTCGCGATAGTGGAAACGGGCCCTAAATAATTTTGGACTGGACACTTTTTGCTCAAATGTAAATAAAAGCTGAGAAATGTTTTTTTCCCACAATAATGCCTCTTGTACATCGTCTTATTAACTTTTGGGAGACACCTATGTAATTTCCCGTCAAAAAATTACTTGCTGGCTGAATAATGTTATAAACTGTTCTAATCACCTTGCTTCGACACCATCGTCTCACAGACTGTGAGATCACTTGACTCTCCACACCGCAAACAGGATATAGACTTTCTCAGGCTTCTTCAATGTTTACGTTATTTATTCAGGAAACAGGAATACAGATAGATACATACATCATATCCTAGCCATGCCAATCTTTATGTTGCATTACAAGCTCGTGATTAGACTCCCTGCTGGAGTCTATCAGGTACCTTCTTCCTAACTACGTTACACTAAACTACCTATGTACAGCATACATTATATCAGATTACAGAAAGGAAGAACATGCTTAGAAGTCGTCCCAGTCAGCCTTGCTAGCTAGTGCAGAAGGAAGAAGCAGAAGTGCCCTCTCGTAGCTCCCTCAGCCTTTAATACTGACTAGGAAAGAGTTAAATATGACATCATCTTCGCCACCCCCTAGACCAGATTATTGGTGGACCCACTCGTGGTGTCATCATACACACTTGATTAATAATCAATGAGGCATTTGGCCTATATGCAGGACCGTGGATGTTTAGTAAACATGGCCAATGTTTTCTGTTCCTGTGGTTGAGGTCAGAGTAGTCCGATGGCCTTCTTTTAGGAACATGTTCTCAGTATCTGCGTGTATCCTCTGCTACACGCAGACCCTGAGATGCCTCTGCCTGCATCACAAAACCTCTATTTATTTTAAAGGCATACACTGCGGACAAGCCTTTTACATAAAACTCAGGCCAAGTAACTGAGGCCTACTTAAATTATAACAATCCCCCCTAAAACGGCTTGACCCGCAGATCCCAGCGTCTGAACCTCCCAGTACCTGGTTTCTTTTCTTTTATGTTTCACTTCTCGATGTTCGTGCTCACACAACTTCTCTGCTCTCGGCGATTACCCCTGGAAGAGAGAGAGCAAGACCTCTTGGTCTTCCTGTAACCAGGCTCTCTGGGGAGGCCCTACTTCTAAGTCCCTCTATACCACATGCTCAGCATTTGCGTCACTTCCGTATCACTCACAAACTTGCATGACCACAGAAAAGTGAAACTCGTTTGGTTGTTACTCAAGGGAGCAGTGCCAGGTGCCTTCTAAAAGAACGCCTTTATACCATCAGCTCCATCACAGGTACTACTAAACCTATACCCGTAACCCTGTATATCCCTTAATTTGAAAATATCGGTTCAGGAGATTGTTTATGAGGCACCAATCTCTGGACCAGGTTAATTTGTTTTACGTAATTTTAACACGCAACCTCACCTGGATAATGATGCCTAAAGTTGTCATCCCCATCCAGACGACCAGTGGGTGTAGAAAGAACTTTGGAACCGCAGAGGCCCAGTCCGAGTGTCCCTGGAACATCACCGGAACCTTTGTCCACCAGGTCAGACTGGAACTCACCTGCTCATTTTTGTATTCTACCTCGTGAAGATCACCTGTATCATGGTGAAATCTTACCTCTAACTTAGTGTACTGTTTGTTTAACCTTTGTAACAAAATGTGGTCGTCTTGGATCAAAACCTGTTCCCCTTTGTCCCATGTCATGTTCTCTTTCAGGACGGGAACTACCCGTGAAACTTTGCACTTTAGAGTTCTCTTAACAATTTGAGAAACAACGTCATCCAACCTGGATGACTGGATCCATATGGGATCTCCGCTCCCACAATATGTTCCCCTTGGAAACTCCCCCTTATCGGAACAATTATGAGAATATACCTTGAATGTATCATTAGAACTTATGTTAAAAAACCAAACCTTTCCTTCCGCCACCGGAACTATCGGTTGGGCTTCAGGGTGGATCTTTTGAATGGTAGCCTCGCATTCTGCGTTATTGAGCCTGCAGGCTTCTTCACTAAATTTGACTTGCCCCGGCCAACGCAGGTACTTCTGCAAGAATTGCCCGCATGAGGACAACTCTACTTGCTTCACCTCCCCGTCTAGCACCAAAAAAGGTTGACCTCTCAGGTCCTGGTGTAAGACCCGGGTTGAGGTGGGAACTAAGGAAGTGGCGGTGCCTAAAGGAATGTTGCACCGTTTCCATTTGTTCACCCAAACATCTCGAAGCTGCCATGCAAAAGATCCTTCTCCAGAAAAATTAATATACCTCCCCTTGTCCAATCTCTCGCTGACAAAATATGTCCCCAGCTGTCCTGATTGGACCTCTTCCCCCCTTATGTCCTGAGGCACACTATGTACCTGAGGTCGGGAAGATTGTACTCTCTGCAATCGTTCGATTAAGAGTACCTCTTCACTTACCCAACTATCATGAGGATAAGCTGTTGCATATGGACTGTGTAATATCGTCCCCTGTTGTGACCCGTGTGGTGTGAATGGGGTTCCCTGTGTGGGCTTTCCCTCCCCCGGGACCGCTCTCCCCACCCTCTTTGTCACCTGGAAATGTGGCTTGATCTCGATTTTTACTTCTTGTTTCGAGAACCACCCACCCTCGGCTTTCCAGCCTTTACGTGTGTAAAGTTGTTTCAGAGGCACTCTCTGTTGGTAGCTCCAGAGTGTGATGTTGTCCCCCGCGTCTCTCCGGCAGGAGAATTGACGCCTCCTACTCGTTCCTCTCCAATCTGGAACCATCTCACTCTGCATAACCAAGACAAGGTACCCCTGAATCACACACTCCACCTTTTGCACGTACCCATTGTACTGCAATGTACCTTTTAACAAACCTTTGGATCGGTGCGTCGATTCTGGGAGTGTGGTATTAAATAGCAGATTTACACTGCCATTCAATCCCCACTGCCCGCACACCTGACCCTACAGACCTTTCACCCCCATTGTGCCATGAAATTTGTTTTCTCCTGGCACAAGTGCTCTTTCCCTCCATCCCTGCTTGGTCCATCTGTGCCAATCAGAGGGAGGTGTGAAAGGATCAGTACCTTTGTCACCCAACATTAACATGCTTGGGCCTTGCATTCTCATTAACCCCTTATTATACATGAGAATGTCCTCTCTTCGTTCTCCTAGGACGGAATGGCAACCTCGGATCACCATCAGCATGGTACTCTTCATTATAAAAGCACCACCTTGGGAAAGAAAAACATTAGCACTTTGCATTATGCTTTGCTCAGACAGTTTTGTTAGTCTCTTTCCGATTTCAGGAATCTCGTGTTTTAGTCTCTTTCCAATTTCAGGAATCTCGTGTTTTAGTCTCTTCCCGATTTCAGGAATCTCGTGTTCCTCCAAGCTTAGATTGGCATCTGGAACCTTTCGCTTATCCGACTGATATCTCCATCCTTGCTGCCAGCACTGCAGCTGTCTCCATTACATATTGCCAAACACCTGAAATCGAAATACAAACAAATCAATTCTTATTAATGATTTGGGATTCGCCCTGCGGCGTGTACTCTTTACCCTTTAAAATGATCAATATATACCGTAATTGATCTCGTTGTTTTATGGTTCTCATGAACTCTGTTTACTCTTATTGGTAGATTGGAGTTAAACTTCACCCCCCTACCTCAGTACTATCCTCAGTACTTACCTGTTTAAAATATGCTCCCGCGGACTTCACCTTTGGAAGCTCTCACCCCATTGCAGCTCACTCCACATCCCCCCTCATCTGTCCATGCGCGGCCGTCGCATGCACAGATTACGGATGCCACACCTGATGCTGCTTTGCAGGTGAGCCTGCAATGCTCTTACTCATTATCGCATTTACTTATCTAGAACTTCCTCGCGATACCAGCTCTGCTAGAAGTTCTGTGTGTTGTACCCTCTGATCAATGTTTGCCGTGCCACTACCTAGACTACCAAAAAAAAACGGCTGCCTCCCTGTAGGAAGGAGCACTTTGCACTTAAACTACACAGGGTGCAGGGCTAAGCATACCAGCGTCGCATGCCTGTATGCAGATCCCTGAATACCCACATGGTAGGTAGTCACATGGCAAACAGCGTACTGATACACTGTCACTCTGTACATGGCAATTCTATCATCTGTATAATTGCCCCAAGAACTGCGGTCAGTTTTTGTTCTTTGTGTTACACTTGATAGGAGCTGGAAAAAACATATTTGACCAATCAGTGGACGAAAAAAAACGCACAAAAAAAAACAGCCCCAGCCCAGCATAGACCACTCAGTCAAGCTCTGGCCCTGTCCACGACAAAAACCGGAAAAAAACGTTACCGCTCTGCAGAAGCGGCGACGGAAACCCGAATTGGTCAACTCCCTTTTTTCCAACTCCGGCACCCCCCTGATGCACTGTCCCCCCCTATACTCTATTGGGAACTCATGCTGCACCACCCATTAAGGTGCCCCACTTACAGGAATAATCCCGTAAGCAACTCAGTACAGACACTTCCCTGACCTGCACTGCTACGTGTGTCCCTGCACCTAGCTGGGACACTTTTCCTATCCGTGCTCCTGCTAATCATACAGTAATAGCTTGTTGCACGTATCCTGGCATTCCTTTCCACGGACTCAGGGAAAACCTCTGGGGAAATACTTTGAGACCCGAGACACACAGTAGCATGTCTCTGTATTTCTACCCCCCTCCTTTCAGCTGCTCTGCCCGGAGCCGCGAGCACAGCCTGACGTGACGTGGATCCCCCAGCCCCTCCTCCCCCCCTGCCATGACGTGTGGGGGCCATGACTCTCGGGGGCGGGCTCCCTCCACTGCCGCCATTTTGAGTCCTGGACTGCCAGCTAAGATGGCTGCTCCCATAGCAGCCTCTCGTTCCTATATCTTAGGAGAGAAAACAAAATACAAACAGAACAAACATTTTATGCATAATTACAAAGCATCTATCCACAATGCAGAGTAAAAAAAAAATCATACATTCCTGGATGTCCGTAAAAACCTAAGGAGAAATCCTTGGGACGTGGAAAACTCCCTCTCTCCACAAATCACCTGCAGCTTATCTCAGCCATAACTCAGAACTACTACAGCACGCCGCATAACTCTAAACCACATTAACGGCTAGTACTGCTGAGACGAACAACAGACGAGCTGGCTGAACAACATAACAGATGCGGATATGTACAAGCATGTTAGCAACTCTGACTGGAAACGCACGGAGGAAAGACAAACAAAAACCTCACCCATTATCTCAGCTGTCACTATGCGAACTTACACAGCTACCCAGAGACAAGGGCTGTCCACCCAGCTCCCCGAAAAAAAAGAAAAAAGAAAAAAAACAGCTCACCGAGAAAAAACTTACTTCTAAGTTTTACAACTGTTCTCTCCTTCCCTCTCCTGTCTACTCGGCTACCTCTCTCCCCTGTCCACCACTAACACTGTTGGTTTCCCTCTGCCGCGGGGGACCCCCCCCCCCCTTATCTATCATCCTGCCCAGTCTCTGGACAGGGAGAGAAAAACAAAACAAAACCCAGAGAGAGAGAAAACAAAACATCTGCCACACAGAACCATCGAATCCTAAGAAACAATCAAAGCGCATCAACTCTGAAAACACATTCTGTATTTACATCGGAGCTGCACCACTCCTCACCCCTCCCTTCACGCACAGGAGAGATGAGAAGCCCACAGCCTCCACACTGCAATTAACACAAAACACAGAACACATTATCCTCCTCTCATACAATAAAGATAATGCAACATAACAACGTAAAACATACTTGCCTGAGCAGAGGACTTTGTAAGCCTGCGAATTCGACCAGCTTATGGCAACTTTTTCCCGACACTGAGTGGATCTCTGGAACTCCTGAGCGTCATCTCTGTGTACCCACACTGGCTCAGCGGATCGATATCCAGCGGCAGCTGCCAGCCGGCCTCGGAGCGTTCCAGTCACCTGCGATCCGGTTTAGGCTATGACTGATGTGCACTTACAGTCAAAGTTTAACATCCACGAGTGTCGCCGCTGGTTCCCTCGAATTGCAGCCCGTGTGTGCTCGGCTCCCACACACTCACACCAGCTTATCAGTATCAGCTTGATAAGCTTTACAGTCCGTGTCCGTCTATTCCGCTTGTTTTGCTGTGGAATATCTTGAAACCACTTTCTTCGGCCCCGGCCCCGTCTGCCTGTATTGCTAGGCAGGGAAGGATTTCAGCACCACTGTTATAAACTGTTCTAATCACCTTGCTTCGACACCATCGTCTCACAGACTGTGAGATCACTTGACTCTCCACACTGCAAACAGGATATAGACTTTCTCAGGCTTCTTCAATGTTTACGTTATTTATTCAGGAAACAGTAATACAGATAGATACATACATCATATCCTAGCCATGCCAATCTTCATGTTGCATTACAAGCTCGTGATTAGACTCCCTGCTGGAGTCTATCAGGTACCTTCTTCCTAACTACGTTACACTAAACTACCTATGTACAGCATACATTATATCAGATTACAGAAAGGAAGAACATGCTTAGAAGTCGTCCCAGTCAGCCTTGCTAGCTAGTGCAGAAGGAAGAAGCAGAAGCAGAAGTGCCCTCTCGTAGCTCCCTCAGCCTTTAATACTGACTAGGAAAGAGTTAAATATGACATCATCTTCGCCACCCCCTAGACCAGATTATTGGTGGACCCACTCGTGGTGTCATCATACACACCTACTTGATTAATAATCAATGAGGCATTTGGCCTATATGCAGGACCGTGGATGTTTAGTAAACATGGCCAATGTTTTCTGTTCCTGTGGTTGAGGTCAGAGTAGTCCGATGGCCTTCTTTTAGGAACATGTTCTCAGTATCTGCGTGTATCCTCTGCTACACGCAGACCCTGAGATGCCTCTGCCTGCATCACAAAACCTCTATTTATTTTAAAGGCATACACTGCGGACAAGCCTTTTACATAAAACTCAGGCCAAGTAACTGAGGCCTACTTAAATTATAACAAATAACTTTTAGTCAAAATTTGCCAGGGGTATGAATAATTATAGGCAGCACTGTACATACTACATATTGTGCGATAATTACCTCTCACACTGCGGCCGGCTACTAATCCACGTACAAACTATATACTGTGCGACCAATACTTCACACACTGAAGCTACTACTATGTACTGTGCGACAATTGCCTCTCACACTGCTGCTTCTACTACTCCACATACTACATACTGAGCGACCATTTACCTCACACCCATTGACTCCATTACTCTATACTGGGGTTATATCATTATATCGCCTCAGGAGGGACTTTTACCCAAATACCTCCCACTCTGTGGCTACTACTACTCTCCACCTGCTACATACTATATACTGTGTGACCATTACCTTGCACACCCTGACTCTATTACTCTACACTGGGGCTATTTTATTCTATCACCTCAGGAGGGCCTGTTACCACCACATACCCTGACTTTAGTACTTTATACTGGGCTTTTGTTTATTGTTTTTGCATTTAGGTCCCTTCCACACTGTATGTACTTCAATCCGATTTTCAAATGCACATGTGTTCTGCAGATTGCAAAGCGCAGTAATGGAATTCGCAATGCGCTTTCTTCAGCGGTACATTGTAATTTTCACCAAAATAATGTTTTCCTGTGTTGTCAAGTCACTGGAAGCCTATGCAAATCATATAGCAAATGCAGTGCTATGCAATTTCCCATTTGAAAGTAGTGCACGTGGTTGTTTTTTTTGCGTTGTGAAATACAATTTTGCACCTCGATTGCATCTGTAAATTACGGCAAATGCATGACTTGAAAAGTGCAGTGCACATCAATTCCAATTATGATAGCAATTTACAGTGTCGAAGGGCCCTAGCACATTAGGTTTATTTGACTAAGAAAAAGCTCAAAGAGTTACAATAAAACTGAATAGAACGTTATACGTACTGTACATGGCACAATGACAGTACAGCATGATGTGCCAGTTACAAACCAGTATGTAAAGTAGCAATCACAGAAGAAGAAACAAAATAAATATATATAGTGTCCTCCTCCTGTTCCCCTCGGTGTTGTCTTCTTGTCCCCCTTTATGTCTGCCTCCGTGTCGCCTTGCTGTGCTACCTGTGTGTGCTGTAATTGGTTGGCTGTATCACTCACCTGACTCGAGGATGCCCGCGGCTTCTCTCTCGCTCTTTCCTCCTTAGTGCCAGCACTTCCTGGTCGTGTCATTACGCACGTGACTGGCACTAGGGGGAGGGAGTGAGCGAGAGAGGAGAAGCTGCTGTTTGCCGATTGCACCCTCTGGTCAGGTGAGTGATACAAGCGGCTGCTGCCCCTAATTACAGCACACACCAGCTACCTGCTCAGCAAGGGGACATGGAGGCGGACACTTAGGGCTAGTTTACATTCAGCGCTTTGAGCGCCGCTAGCCCGCGACCGCGTGCGGCTCCGCTATTTTAAGCCAAAATCCGGCGATTCAGCACGATTTGTTTGTGATTCCCATTCAATAGAACAAGAATCACAGTGCACTTGCCCCAAAATATTGCGATTGATTGAAATCGCAAACGCTGCTGTGTGAATGTATCCATAAGGATACATTAGTAGCAGCGCTTTGTTGATCTCCGGCGTGAACCAGCCCACACAGGACATCGGGGAGTGCTTGAAGTCCCCAACATGCACTTACAAGACACACAGGACACCGAGGAGTGAAGGAAGTCCTCAACATGCACTTCCAGGACACCAGGGAGTGCAGGAAGTCCCCAACATGCACTTACAAGACACACAGGACACCAGGGAGTGCAGGAAGTCCCCAACATGCACTTCTAGGACACACTGGACACCAGGGAGTGCAGGAAGTCCCCAACATGCACTTACAAGACACAGAGTATACCGGGGAGTGCAGGAAGCCCCCAACATGCACTTAAAAGAAACACAGGACACCGGGGAGTGCAGGAAGTCTGCAGCATGCACTTACAGGACACATGAGTGCAGGAAGTCCCCAACATGCACTTAAAAGAAACACAGAACACCGGGGAGTGCAGGAAGTCCGCAACATGCACTTACAGGACACTGGGGAGTGCAGGAAGTCCCCAACATGCACTTACAGGACACCAGGGAGTGCAGGAAGTCCCCAACATGCGGCGGGTCTGCAGTTTATATCGGCAGGCGATCGTAAGTCGGGGACTCCTTGTATTCGGACCATAAAACACAGGGACTTATTATCCCGATTTTCCTAATCAGAGGGAGGCCTCTGGATCCTGCAGAGGCTTCCCACATTCTTCTTTTAGATCACCGTTGCTGCCCAGAACCTTCTTGAAATTGATGCCCTCACACTTCGTGCACAAGCCCAGCTGTACTGCACCTGTGCGAGTACAGGTGTGCCTGAGAATAAAGCCGCTTGCATGCTTCTGCTTTATGCGCAGGCATAGCCGCACTCATAAAGGGCGGTGAATGCAGCCAAGTAAACATATCTGAAAAGCTCTTGTCGGATATGTTGTGAGAGCCGGTGTGCGGTAACAGGGACCACCACGTCCGCTGAATGCAGGAAGCGGATCCTCTTGTTAAAACTTTGTTAAAAAGGGGATTGAAAAACAGAACATGGCGTTCCGACTAGCTACGTTTTGCGGATGATCGGATGCGTTGCCCATAGCCACCTATGGCGCAAACACATCTGCCCCAGATGCCAATGCAATGTTTAAACATTGTACTGTGTTGAACAGATTTGAGACAAACACAAACCGAAAGGAAAGTGTACCAGGGAATAAAATTACAAACACAAATGTCAATATGACATGCCCTATTGGTACTGAATCAGGTTTTATATACCTGCTAATATCTTAAATAGTCAATCTTATAATGGCAGCACGCTATGTGTTACTCATGCAGTGAGAACCACAAATGGGTACAAAAGTCGTATACTGCAGGGGTCCTTGCTGATCGCCCTCCACTCTATTACAATATTTAATATATATGAGTGGGGTGTAGCTATCCTACAGGTCGACTAAAATATTCACAGCTGAGGGTGGTACGGACCTGAGCGTGGTCGCATGCTGTGAAAATATGAATCACTTCAGCTAACCCCTCACTGGTACTGGTCCTGTACCCACCCTTAAGGGGAGGCTATTTACAAAGAGTGCTAGAAAATGTGCATCGTGCTGTACATAAAAGACCCTAATGAGATCACATTTCACCACAAAGGCTTCTTCAGAAGGTGCTATACATATGTTACATAGTGCTATACATCATACACATCACCACTGAGTTAAAATCAAAATATGCCCCCCATATGTCAAAGCCCAAGTCAGAGCTATCTGCCAAACCATATTTGTACTAAGGAGGCAGGAAGAGGAGGGATTCATCCCCATAGGCCACGCCCATTGTCCTCGGCAAAGTTCCGATCTTATATGTATCAAAATATACAGTCTATAGGTAGGGGACCGTCCTCACCATCATTGCTCACCTCATCCCACATCGTATCCTGGTGGGGGACTCACATTAGGCCCCCCGACAATCCAGTCTACATGGTGGACGCGACACTGCGTTCCACTCGTGGTGATAGGGGTGGAGTTTGCGTGCCAAATGGCCGTATGCGTCACTTCCGCGGCCAAAACTATGCATGTCATGCGAGCGGGTACGTCATAGACGGCGCTGCCCATCCAGTCTCCGCATGACATCCCTCTGACGGAGGAGGGGGGAGGCAATGCACGCATGTAAACATCTCGTAGTAGAGATGCAACTATTAGATCTTATCGCCTGTTTCAAGGACACCTCAAAGAATCGAGGGAGGGGGGAAAAAAGGCACAAAGCATGTAACCCCATATAGAATAGCATATACATAGAATGAGGATGATAAATTACATATAAGCGCAGCAATATAAATATACAAATCCGAGACAAGGGGAACAGAAAACTATTCTTATAATGTCCCCTCGACAATATACGAAGCGCCATGGACAGGGGGGGGGGGAAGGTTCCCAAACACAGTGACACAATCATAAATACAGAACACTGTATGCAAGAGCAGTTCTCTCTATTATATTGCTGGAAGCAAAGTTATTACATAGGTAACATGAATAATCTAGTAGGGGGGGGGGGGGGGATATATATATATATATATATATATATATATATATATATATATATATATATATATATATATATATATATATATATATATATATATATATGTAAATGTGTGTGTGTGTGTATGTAAATGTGTGTGTGTGTGTGTGTATATATGTGTGTGTGTATATATGTATATATATGTATATGTATGTACATAGATTACAGTTTGTACCGTATAGGTGCCAATTTGCACCATGTACATACAGTACTACAGAAAACATGCAAGGTTGAAATCTTCATTCAATCCTTTTGGTGAAATCGTGTTTAGGCGAAAAATCCACTGGGATTCTATCTGCGTCAGTTTCTGGTCTAAATTGCCCCCTCTAAAGTCCCTTCTCCATGTCTGTATTCCCCAGAACTGTATATCAAAACGTTTTGGGGGATGGAACTCATTCATATGTCTTGCGATAGATGTATCTCTCCTGTGTTTGATATCCCCCACATGTTCTAGAACATGGTCTTTAAAGAGAAACTCCGACCAAGAATTGAACTTTATCCCAATCAGTAGCTGATACCCACTTTTACATGAGAAAAATAATGATTTTCACAAACAGACCATCAGGGGGCGCTGTGTGACTGATTTTGTGCTGAAACCCCTCCCACAAGAGGCTCTGGTACCGTACGGTACTCTGGGCAAACTGTCACAATGTAACAATGTTCAGACAGGAAATAGCTGTCTGTTAAAGCCAGACCAGCTAGAAACAGCTCCATAATCTGCCCACAGTAACAATGTCACCATGTAATACAAGTCAGAATGTGAATCTGGGAGAGGAAAGATTTTACAATGAGCAAACACTGACTAAATCATGTATACATAATTATTGTAAAAATGAAGCACTTTTTTTATTACATTATTTTCACTGGAGTTCCTCTTTAAGTTGTCTGGTAGTCTTGCCCACATACCACAGATTACAGGGGCATGATGGGGATGAGCGATGATGGGGATGACGGTCCCCTTCCTATAGACTGTATATTTTGATACATATAAGATCGGAACTTTGCCGATGACAATGGGCGTGGCCTATGGGGATGAATCCCTCCTCTTCCTGCCTCCTTAGTACAAATATGGTCGCCGAACACGGCGCAGATAGCTCTGACTTGGGCTTTGACATATGGGGGGCATATTTTGATTTTAACTCTGTGGTGATGTGTATGATGTATAGCACTATGTAACATATGTATAGCACCTTCTGAAGAAGCCTTTGTGGTGAACTGTGATCTCATTAGGGTCTTTTATGTACAGCATGATGCACATTTTCTAGCACTCTTTGTAAATAGCCTCCCCTTAAGGGTGGGTACAGGACCAGTACCAGTGAGGGGTTAGCTGAAGTGATTCATATTTTCACAGCATGCGACCACGCTCAGGTCCGTACCACCCTTAGCAGTGAATATTTTAGTCGACGTGTGGGATAGCTACACCCCACTCATATATATTAAATGTTGCAATAGAGTGAAGGGTGATCAGCAAGGACCCCTGCAGTATACGACTTTTGTACCTATTTGTGGTTCTCACTGCATGAGTAACACATAGCGTGCTGCCATTTTAAGATTGACTATTTAAGATATTAGCAGGTATATAAAACCTGATTCAGTACCAATAGGGCATGTCATATTGACATTTGTGTCTGAACAGATTTGAAGCAGATGGGAACTGAGTCTAAAATCAGTACACAGGCTTGGCGCACGCAAACATGCGATTCCGCTCAAACAACAATACTGTGCCTGTCACCTCATACATCAAACCTATTGCTTCTCATACTGTGCCTTATACTACTCATACATTGTTCCAATTACCAATCATACAGCGTCACTCTTACTTTTTCTTCACAAATAACATGCATATTTCCCTCAGATACTTGGGCATATGCCTAACACATGACGTGCATGTTACTTCACGTACCTTGTGTTTTATCTATGGCAGCTACCTCTAATTCCATGCCGGTAACCTCAGAATGGGTCATTCCATGTGATACCAACATGCTTTCAAATTGACCTTCCTGGTACTACAGCCAAATGAGATCATGCTGAATTGCAGTTCTCTTAAATTCAATGTTTTTTTAGTTATATTGGGAATGTATTACATTTTGCTAAATCATGCAAACCAGTTTTATTTTATTTGATATTGCTTTGCTTTTTATTATCATTTGCTTTAATGCATTTCTGTGGGTTTTATATGATGGGCAGATCAGTATCTTGAAAGTGATGTTTCTCAAATTAGACCATTAAAGTGGACCTGAACTCTTGCACTGGACAGACGGAAAACCTAGAGAAATGCACCCTGTATGTCTATAGAGAAGTGATGACTAATCTTGGCACTCGAGTCCAGCTGTGGTGAAACTACAAGTCCCATGAGGTATTGCAATACTCTGACAGCTCTAAGCATAACTCGGGGCGGCAGAGGCATTATGGGATTTGTAGGTTTGTCACAGCTGGAGTGAAAAGGTTAGCCATCACTGCTATAGAGAGTAGTGATGAGCTCACGAGTAATAACGAGTAGCTAGCTACTCGAATTCGTGATTCTAATGCGGCGTAATTGGGTCAGGTGTGCTGCTGGGACAGAGGGGGTTAATTACCCAGCTGCCCGCCTCTTCTATGGATATCACACAGCCTTGCACATGTTCCACGACTCAGTACCGCGCACTTCCTCCTTCCAGCCAAAGAAGGTAGTGTGTGGTACTGAGTCGTGGAACGCGTCCCATTGGACGCGTGTGAGGCTGTGTGATGCGCATAGAAGTGGCAGGCAGCTGGGTAGTTAAACCCCTCTGTCCCAGTCGCGCACCTGACCCAATTGCGCCTCATTAGAATCACGAATTTGAGTAGCTAGCTACTCGTTATTACTCGTGAGCTCAGCACTAATGGAGAGTTTGGCCTGTCTAAAGGTAGCCATATATCCAGCTGATGCAATCAACAAAGTGAGCAACTTTATTGGGGAATCGACTTCAGTATAGTTGATCGAAAGTCTATCGACTAGACACACACACTACAAGCGATTCACCTTCACTAATCGATCTGACCAATGTTGTCGCCATGCTCTGAATGCAAAAATCGATTGAATGATATGTGAACAGTAGCCGATTCTTGTGCGATCGACCGATATCTTGCATCCTGCTCGATCTACTAAGCTGGTTGATTCGACATGATATCAGCCACTTTTCATTGATTGGGAATTCTAGAACACACTCCATTCTCTCTCGATTCCTTCTCTATTTGATAAAATTAATCAAATGGTTGATCGTACTGCAAAAATCACTAGATGTATGGACACCTTAATTCCTAATCATCTGTGACTAATCACAACTGTAATTTGATCTCTCAGCTGTCAGCTGGCTTCCTCATCAGAGCAGCTAATTTGTAAACACAGGATGTTAACCCTATGTCTGCTTCCATAAAAGCATTAAGTAGACACTGCAGATTTAGCTCAGAATTTGTATCTGCTGTAAAAAAAAAAAAAAAAAAAAAAAAAAAAAGAAAAGTTTTTTTCTTTAACCACTTGCCGACCGCACGCTTATACCGTGCGTCGGCAAAGTGGCAGCTGCAGGACCAGCGACGCAGTTCTGCGTCGCCGGCTGCAGGCTAATTAATTAGGAAGCAGCCGCTCGCGCGAGCGGCTGCTTCCTGTCAATTCACGGCGGGGGGCTCCGTGAATAGCCTGCGGGCCGCCGATGGCAGCTCGCAGGCTAAATGTAAACACAAGCGGAAATAATCCGCTTTGTTTACATTGTACGGCGCTGCTGCGCAGCAGCGCCGTAAGGCAGATCGGCGATCCCAGGCCAATCAGCGGCCGGGGATCGCCGCCATGTGACAGGGGACGTCCTGTCACTGGCTGCACAGGACGGATAGCGTCCTGTGCAGCCCGGATCACTGGGCATGACAGGGAGGGGGGGGAATTTCGCCGCGGAGGGGGGCTTTGAGGTGCCCCCCCCCCGCAACATGCCTGCAGACCGGAGCGATCAGACCCCCCCTGCACATCATCCGCATAGGGGGGAAAAAGGGGGGCGATCTGATCACTCTGCGTGCCCGCTGATCTGTGCTGGGGGCTGCAGAGCCCACCCAGCACAGATCCCAACAAACAGCGCTGGTCCTTAAGGGGGGGTAAAGGGTGGGTCCTCAAGTGGTTAAAGGTTATTATGCTGGTGTTGTTGTTTTTTGTTTGTTTGGTTTTTTTTTTTTTTTTTTCTAGAGCTGAGATGAATTTCTGAGTTCAGGTCAGCTTCAAAATATGTGTAACCATTCATACTTGGGTATAGTAATCAAGTAAAATTATTTTGGTTTCTTGAAGGAATTATTAGGCAGTGATAAAGATATGGTGCATAGGGCGATACATGTTTAGCCACTTAAGCCCGAAGGGTTGTTTTTTTGCATCTGAGCAACTTTCACCTACCTTTCATTTGCCAATAACTTTATCACTACTCATCACAATGAATTAATTTATATCTTGTTTTTTCTGACACCAATTAGGCTTTCTTTGGGTTGTACATTTTGCTAAGAATTAAGAAATTAAGAGATTCATTATTAAGAAAGAAATGGAAAAAAATCATAATTTCTCAGTTTTTGGCCATTATAGTTTGAAATTAATACATGCTGCCGTAATTAAAACGCATGTATTTTATTTGCCCAATTTTCCGCTCATTAAACCATTTAAATTATGTCCCTATCAGAATGTACGGCGCCAATATTTTATTTGGAAAAAAAGATGCATTTTTTCAATTTGCGTACATCGCTATTTACAAGCCCACAATTTAAAAAAATTATATCAATATACTCCATTGACATGCATACCGGTTTTTAAAATATTCAGACCTTTAGTAACTATTTTTTTTTTCTTTTTTTTAATTCAAAATTTTATTTGGGTAATTCTTGGTGTGGGAGGTAAACAACTAATTTTAAATGTAAAATAATGTATTTGTTTAGTAAAAAATAGATGTGGGTGTAGTTTTACTATTTGCCCACAAGATGGCCACAGTAAAAAAATTCTGGAAGCGTGATCGTACGCTTCCAGGAAGTATTAGGAAGTCAGGAAACGTTTTGTAACACAGAAAAACGGCTTTTCTGCGGGGGGTTTCGATCAATGAATGGAATATATAATACCATTCATGGATCGCTGGCCTAACGGCCAGCGGCGCGCAGCCCAACTGGACAAGAATGTTAGTCGAGTTGGGCTTAAGTGGTTAAAGGACAGTTATCATTTAGATATGTCACTTAGAAAAGGAAACGCATTATCGCATTAGTACGCAGTTAGTGTCCTTATCATTTTTTTAATCTGAAGGCAAATGGGTACTTTAATACTTCTCTAAAGCTGGCCATATTCTTCCACCCAATGTTCCAACACGATCGATCATTTTCTGGAAACAATTGACTTCTACCATACACTGCGCATCAATTTCCAATAGATTCCAGCAGGTAATCTATTGAAAATCAATCGAACTGCAAAGTTTACACTGGTTTATGCAGTGTAAAGCTATAGGCCACAAGTGTCAAACACAAGGCCCGCCGGCCGAATGCAATCCTCCTTGCCATTTTATGCGGCCCTTGTGATCTCCAGTCCTGCGTTATTGTAATCAGTAAATGAACAGCAGTACACTGCCTTCCCACCCAGAGGATGACAGTGTTTCTGGTTAAAACATTTTCAGTTTGAGCCTAAAGGCAGCAACAACCCATGGGACCCCTCTTTAGATAACACCCCCTCCCATGTGGCTGGTCAAGCACACATGCATAAACACACCGACTCCCATGGTCACCCTCCCTGCACATAGCAGAGCAGTGCAATATTTACCTGCTATCAGCAGCTGCATACTCTATGGCCTCGATTCATAACAGTGCTGTCGGTAAGGTAAATTCAAGCGGGGAAACACCGCTGTCGGTATTTCAGCCTTCTGGGTGGTCATTCATAAAAATGTTCCTAGTTGTGATAGGAGTGCGGAGATATTCCGCTGTAGGCTGGCGTTAGGCTGTCGGTAGGCATGCGGAAACAGGAGAAGCTGGCCGAGTCCCTCCGTGCGGTGTTCTCTCTGCTGCTGCTTGTGAGGTCTGTCCCATTCACTGCAATGTATTCCGCACGCTTCTCGCCACATCAGAGGTAGCGGTAATCCCCGTCTGCATACCGCTTCCTCTAATCTTTATGAATTGACATTTGTTACTTTTGTTAAGATAATCACCGCACAAGGCGGTGATTTATCACTCTGCTCGCGAATGTCGGCTTTTCATGCGGAAAAAGCCTTTATGAATACAGATTTTGCTATGTGGTCGGTAAAGTGAGCTGTTTTCAGCATTTCCGCATGCGGGAATGCTTTATGAATCGAGGCCTATGCGTCCATACCTCCTCCCGATAACATGACATGCATTCAGTGCCACAGGTATGCAGCATAAAGCAGGGCTGTGGAGTCGGTCCAAAAATCCACCGACTCCGACTCCTCAGTTTAGGATTCCACCGACTCCTCGACTCCGACTCCTCTAATTTGCATATTACAATTTTGTTGATTAAAAGTATGTAACATGAAATTAGTCTCTTAACTGCCAACGCTTAGGAATTTTACAAGACAACTGAAGTGAGAAGGATATGTAGACTACTATATTTATTCCCTTTAGACTAAAACTAGTCCTTGGTAAGAGTACTTGTAAAAGGTACAAACCGGAACAAAGAACATCTATCAGGACCTAGGCAATGTAAGTGTGGGTACATGTAAGAATGATGTGCAGGTACTCTGCAGGGGAATGAGGAGATTGTAAACAGACAACACCTCTGTGTTCAATGTGCACAGCATTCTCAGTGGATTCCCTGCAGCTCTGTGGGGAGTGCATATGTAGAGTATAGTACTACTGTGTAACAAAGTAAACCTGAGACAGATGAAATTAAAGTTTTATACATACCTGGGGCTTCCTCCAGCCTCCTTCAGGATAATCAGTCCCTCGTTGTCCTCCTCCACCACCTGGATCTTCTGCTATGAGTCCAGGTACTTGAGCCAGTCGGGCGTAGTGTGCATGCACACACTCCGCCGCCAGGAGCATTCTACACCTGTGCAGCACTATTGCGTAGGTGCAGAATGTTCCTGGCTGTGGGAGCGGCATGCGGCCGGACAGCGCTGACTGGCTGAATTACCAGGACTCATAGCAGAAGATCCGGGTGGTGGAGGACAGCGAGGGACTGATTAGCCTGAAGGGGGCTGGAGGAAGCCCCAGGTATGTATAAAACTTTACTTTTCATCCGTCTCAGTTACCCTTTAATTTGTAGTCACCAAACCAAATTTTAACAATATATCAAATTATTTGATTTCATGAGCAAAGGGAGTGCATACATTTGCATAAATCAGCATCAATGCAGAATTATTTCTATCTCGTTGACCATCTCTATTAGTGACATAGCTACACATCAGGCTTTATTCTTACAGCATAGATGTTATTTAGTATATATAAGAGATTCCTGTGTACACATCATATATACAGTCACAATCAGATATGTATATCTGACCTTAAAAATATGGGGACTGCTTTATTGAAGCAGCACAAGTAACTAATTTTGATTGGTTTATTTCATTTTTGTGGACTAAGCACAGCTATTACTGTATATATACTGTATATATACATTATTTTTTATAACTATTATCTGAGAAATAAAACATTTTATCATATTTTCTATTTTAATTACAGTTACAAATTCATTAGGAGTCGGTGCATTTTTTCCCGACTCCGACTCCGACTCCAGGCACCCAAAATTGCCCGACTCCACGACTCCGACTCCACGACTCCGACTCCACAGCCCTGGCATAAAGTATGTTAGGGAGATTAGAGCACACATAAAACGGCACTGGAACAGGTAAATATTAAATTGCTACTTTGCAGAAGGGAGAGGGGTGAGTTTCCAGGCTATAGTTACGCCACTTAAAGAAAACCTGTAGCAAAAAAAAACCTCCCCTGGGGGGTACTCACCTTGGGTGGGGGAAGCCTCCAGATCCTATTGAGGTTCCCCTGTCCTCCTCGGTCCTACGGCGCCGCCGATAAAGCTCCCCGAACAGCAGGGATGTAAATATTTACCTTCCCGGCTCCAGCGCAGGTGCAGCATCGGCTCTCCACTCGGAGATAGGCGGAAATAGCCGATCGCTGTTCCTGCGCAAAAGAGTGGACACGACGGAGATTGCCTATTTTCTCCTATCTCCGTGCGGAGAGCCGCAACAGCGCCCCCTCTGGAGCAAGGAAAGGTAAATAAATCAGCGCTTGTCAATCTTGTCAAGGCAGGATTGCCGGACACTTCGGGGGAGCCAGCACTGGACTGCCTGCAGCTACAGGGGAGGGGGAAGCCTCATTGGGACCCTGAGGCTTCCCCCTCCTGAGGTGAGTACCCCCAGGGGAACTTTTTTTGTTACAGGTTCTCTTTAATTGAGCTATTAAGTAAATGTTAAATCTTTAAAAAACAATAGGAATGACAATATTTTAATTTTTTAGCACCTTATGTGATTGAGTTGACACCCCTGCTATAGGACGCTGACCTGACAAATGCTCTTGCCCTGCCGCTGATAGTTTT
Source organism: Hyperolius riggenbachi (assembly GCF_040937935.1). NCBI lineage: Eukaryota > Metazoa > Chordata > Amphibia > Anura > Hyperoliidae > Hyperolius > Hyperolius riggenbachi. Next base: position 57,814,060 of record NC_090656.1, on the reverse strand, counting down.
AAATTTTCCATCCTGTTCAATCAACACTTTTGATTGATTTTTTTTAGTCAAAATCAATGAAATTTTGATCTGACATTTTCGCAGGGCTGTGGAGTTGGAGTCGAAGAGTCAGAGCAATTTTGGGTGCCTGGAGTCGGTGGTTTCATGAGGGGTCGGATGATTTTTGTTCTGACTCCACAGCCCTGCATTTTCAGGAATAGATTCCCAGCAGATGTATTGGATAGGCAAGGAATCGAATGAGAAAATCAATGACCTCACCTCTGCTTCCTGTCACCCTCTTGTTCATGACTGCGCTCCTGCTCATATATGAGGGCGACTGTTCCTGTATCTGCTCCTGTCAGAGGACAGCATGCCCGCACATGCTCAGTAGACCAAGACCTTTTTGTAAGCAGCATGCAAGACCCATGCCTGTGCAGGTACAGTGCAGGTACAGTACAGGGGCGTGGCAACAAGAAAAATACTCAACAGTTTTGTAGAATATGTTTTCGAGGAACCCAGTGCCTGAACTGCAGGCTTTCCTCTACTGAGTTAACCATCTAGGTTTTATTTTGTAAATGACTTCAAGTACACTTTAAATGTGTGTGTCTCACTCGCACACCTTCTCAGGGTTAGTTGGCCACCGCAGTGTTTACTGTACTGTCACAGTATGGTACAGGTTTCCCTGCTATAGCACCTCTAGAGGTGAGCAGAAGAACTTTAGACAGGAAACTATCGTGGCGTGTCACCACACTGACACTTGCATATGCAGTGCGGCTCACGAAGAAGGCCCCTGAGTGAAAACTCTTAAGGTGCACATTGGTCAGCTGCTCCTTTGCATGCCACAGCAAATGTCTTTGGTAGCTTTATAAATATATACATCATAATGTAATGTAATTATTATTATTGCTTTATAAAGCGGCAACATATTGGTGCTGTGCAATGACCCACTGGGAAAATAGCCTCAGATTCTGCATCAAACACTGACATGAATGGTTTGCTAACATAGGGAAGTGGTGTGTGTAAAGCCTTGTGCACACGCTAGAGCAGGGGTCTCAAACTCGCGGCCCGCGGGCCATTTGCGGCCCTCGATACAATATTTTGTGGCCCGCGCCGGCAAAAGCTTCCTTATAGTTCGCTTCAGTGCTTCCAAGTAATCCGCCGCATCCCCGCTGCTAAACGAGGGCTGCAGAGCCCCCAAATCGCCCGGGGGGCAATCCGCCGGCATTTCCTGGAAGGGGCAGAGCTTTCAGCTTCAGCTCTGCCCCTCCTGATGTCAATCACCACACGAGTCGCCGCCTCTCCCCGCCCCTCTCTGTGAAGGAAGAGTGAGAGGGGCGGGCAGAGGCGGCGATGCGCTGCTATTGACGTCAGGAGGGGCAGAGCTGAAGCTGAAAGCTCTGCCCCTTCCAGGAAATGCCGGCGGATTGCCCCTTAGGCAATTTGGGGGCTCTGCAGCCCTCGTTTTGTGGCGGGGGCGCGGCGGATTACTTGTAATGGGAGCACTAAAGCGAACTAGAAGGTAAAATAGGCAAAATAGTTCGCTTCAGTGTGAATTTGATTTTGAAATAAAAATCAATGCAGGGGGGGGGGGGGGGTGTGGAGCTGCTGAATGTGAAATCCCTTATGCGGCCCAGCCTCATCCTGACTTTGCCTCCTGCGGCCCCCAGGTAAATTGAGTTTGAGACCCCAGCGCTAGAGGAACCTCGGACAAGGCGGCTGATAACGACCGACGGCTGAGAGCATTGTCTTTCCTACTCAGCCTTGCTGCCGTGCGATGGCACTTTCCGCCGTCACTCCACTCTCTCCCGCATAGCAACAGAACATGTCCCTGGCCTGCAGGCTAACAACACATCTCTATTGTCGGCCCTGCAATGTCGCCTGAGGAATTGGGTCCAGATCACTGCCGGGAATATGTCTTGTACGTGTGCATGAGGCTTAGTGTGCAGAAGTTTGGTAAGGATCCACACTAAGGGGGAGGTAAAACCGCGCTCTTCTCTCCATTCTTTGGAATCCCTGCCCCTTTGCAGAATTTAGCTGGGAATTTTGCTGGGTTTATGTCTTACAGTAAGCCCTTTTCAGTTGCCCAGGTCTTGTGTGAGCTTCCGGTAGGACCACATCTGTAATGTGACTTAGGCCTGGGACCTACTTGGCAAATTTTTTGAACAGCATCTTGAAAACCGCTCTCTAATTCACTTGAATTAGAATTGCAGTGATTTTCATTCAGGTGAATGAGAGAGCTGTTATCAAAACGCAAACGCTGTCCAAAACACAGGACGAGAGTGGATCTCATCCCTTGCTTATGGCTCAAGTCCAAATCTGATGCATGACTGAACCATTACACTACACTGCCAAACTGTGGAAGGGGGCTTTGGAAGACCTGTACATGCAGTGAGATCACTGGTAGCTATTAATATGATCCCGTGCTGGGAACTACAGTATTTTTCGGCATATAAGATGCTCTGGACTATTTTGTCCTCCTTTGCTCCCCGTGTGTCCCTTTCTGTCCCCATGTTCTCCTTTGCTCCTCATCAGTGTTCTCCCCAGAAATTTTTTACATCTGGGTGGCATGAAAAAGTAGCCGGGTGGCAAGAAAAAGTAGCCGGGTGGGGATAACAGAATGCAGGGCCGGCGCTTCTCTGCATACAGCAGAGGAGAAGATGAACCGATGACAGCCGGGTGGTCACCAAAACTAGCCGGGTGGAGCACCCGGCTAAAACAGCCTGGGGAGAACACTGCTCATCTGTGTCCCCTTCTGCCCTTGGCGGCGTTCTTAATTTGGGGACTCCCTGTATTTGGCATATAAGATGCAGGGACTTTTTCTTTCCATTTTTGAGGAGAAAAAGGGTGTCTTATATGCCGAAAAATACGATAGGTTTACTTTAGAACATGTGGTGCTGAAAATTTTATTGGGGCACATGTAATGGTCCTTTAATTTCACAGGGGTATGTGTAATAGGCTGTAGGTTTTATTGGGGCTACGTAGTAGGCTGCATTTGTCACAGGAGCACATGAAATAGGCTGTATTTGTACTGGTGCCATGGTAATGGACTATTCTATTTCTGGGAGCTCAGGTAATAATAATATTTGTATAGCGCTTTTCTCCTATCTGCAGTGTAAGGGGGTCTTGCCCAAGGACTCCTTACTGAGTAAGTACTGGGCTATACACATTTATTTGGGGAACATGTAAATATAATGAATACGTGTGTAATCAACTAAAGATATAACATTTATGTATTAGTGTTAATTGTAATTCCTATACAAAGCTTTCCATTTAGGCCTCATTCACATTACAACCCGCAGATGGCCATGCGATCGGAATTCAACGTGTACGATCACACGCAATCTGTGTTTGTATGTGTTGCGTGGCTGATCCCATTCACTTGTAATGAATGCGTCAGCCACGCATTTTGCTAAAAAAGGCGTTCAGCATGCGTTTACGGTCCGCACTGGTCCGCAACGCATGTAATGTGAACATCAGACAGTGCAGTCTATGCACTTCTAATGTTCATGCGTGTCTGCCTTCCGCACGCGTTGCCGAAATACGGATGTGCCACAGTTATAATACCACAAGAGCTGCATGCAGCATTTCAGGAACAATTCTCGTTCCCTGAATGAAAATCGCAAACACAATCGATTTTGCTGCAAATTTCAGTGTGAAACAGCCCACTGACCCGTGTAAGTGTATTTTGCTGTTGCACAATTGTGTATACAGCTTCTAGGGATGAGTATATTTTTAAGGTGGACCTGAACTCAGAATTTCCTCTCTGCTCTAAAAGATAAGCAGCAGCATAATAACCTTTAACCTCCCTGGCGATACAATAAAATCGCCAGGGAGGCGGCGCAGCACTTTTTTTTTTTTTTTTAATCATGTAGCTAGCCTAGCTCCACCCCTTCCGATCGCCTCGGGCGATCAGAGCAAACAGAAATTCCTGTTCAGAACGGGATTTCCTGCTTGGCTTCCCCCGTCGCCATGGCGACGATCGGGATGACGTAATCGACGTCATGGCGTCTGAGGGAGTCCCGATCCACCCCTTAGCGCAGCCTGGCGGTGATTGGCCAGGCTGCGCACGGGGTCTCGGGGGGGGGGGGGGGGGCGTGGGCCTCTAACGAGGCGGGTAGTGACAAATCGGCGCGGAGCGGCGGGGATCGGCTTGTACACGCAGCTAGCAAAGTGCTAGCTGTGTGTAACAAACAAAAAAAGTGTGGAAATCGGCCCACCAGGGGCTGAGAAGTCCTCCGGGGCGGCTTACCCTGAGCTCAGCTCGGGATTATCGCCCAGGAGGTTAAAGACAATCCGAGGTGGGTTCTAAGAATCCTATTAGCACACAGACGTTGGGTCTGCATATAATGCCCAGCCTCTGTTGCTATACTGTTTCTCCCAGGCCACCCCTTGCGCTCTGCTATCCCCCATAAATCACACAGCCATGCTAGCGACACCCAGCGTGTCGATAGCCGGCTGTTTACATCTACACTGTCACTCTCGCCGCTCTCCCGCCTCCTCTATATCTCTGCTCCCCGCCTACGTCCCTTCCCTCCAATCAGCGGGGAGGGAAGGGACACAGGTTGGGAGCGACGAGAGTGACAGTGTAGATGTAAACAGCCGGCTAGCGATGTCGCTAGCACGGCGTTTGATTTATGGGGGGGGGGGGGCTGGTGGGAGACAGTATAGCAACAGAGGCTGGGCATTATATGCAGGCCCAGCCTCTGTGTGCTAATAGGATTCTTAGAACCCACCTCGGGTTCTCTTTGAAGGGAACCTGAAGCGAGTAAAATTATTTAAAATAAACACATTAAGTAGCTGCAAATGAATATTACATACTAAGCTCACCATCAGTTCCTCTCAGAATCTCACCGTTTTCTTCTTACAGTGATCCCTTCCAGTTCTGACAATGTTTTGTCGGAACTGAAATATACCAGTTGCTGTCAGTTATATATAAGCAGCTGTCGGTTACAACTGAATGTGCAAGGTAATGTCCATGTTTCCCTATGGCTCAAGTGGGAGATATTACAGTTTAACAGTGTGCTGACCAGGAAGCTGTTATGGGGTAATGGCCATTTTCAAAATGGAGGACGGAGAATTCCATTGATCACAGTGGACAAATGGGATGCAGGAGAGGAGAAAGAGATTGAGGAGTAGACTACACAGGAGGTAAGTATGACCTGTGTATGGTTATTTTTACTTTTTATTTGCAGTTCAGGTTCTCTTTAAAGAAAAAAACATTTCGTTGTTACAGCTTATAGAGCTCCATAAAGGTACATACACGTCTGATTTTTGAACGACAGTTGGACATGTGTACATTTGATTGTTAGACTGATAGCAGCAATTTTGACTGATCCGCTTGGTGGATCCGTTGGACTGTCGTTTAAATGACAGTTAGGTCCATACGTATGTACAAACGGTTGGTAGTCGTTTGTACAAGTAATGGCTATTCAAACAAAGTCTTTTGATCAGTCGTTTGGTCTGGTCCATTGTTCTATCCAGTCTATTGACCAGTCAAACAACATGTAAATTACCGTATTTTTCGGACTATAAGACGCTCCGGACTATAAGACGCACCTAGTTTTAGAGGGCAAAAAACTGAAAAAAAAAACAAAAAACTAAATCTAGGTGCATCCATGGTCCAGGAGTGTCCAATAAACCTTTAAATTCCCCCCAAGATGTCTCTAAGTTACACTACCCAACTACGCTTACCTCTGCTGCCCCCACCAATTACACTAACCCCTAATGCCCCCAGCTACACTACACTACACTACACTTCACTAACACCTGATCCCCCCCCCCTCCAGCTTCATTACACTACACAAACCCCTGCTTCCCTCCCCCCAACCTACCTACATTAGCTAACCAGTGCAATTAAATTAAGGTCTCACCCATCATGACGAGGATCCTGGTGAGACCATCTTCCAGCTTGTGCCCAGAGCAGCAGCAGTACGATCAGTGTTACCTCCCCGGGCGCATAGCAGCAGCCGCTACAAAGATCAGTAATGCCTATCTTACAGCTTGTCTCCCGAGCGGCTGCAGCATGATCACTGTTAACTTCCCGGGGAGGGCGGCATACGATCACTAACATCCATCTTCCAGCTTGTTGTCCCCCTCGAGCGGCTGCAGCACGATCACTGTTAACTCCCCGGGGAGGGTGGCATACGATCGGTAACTCCAGCTTGTTGTCCCCCTGGAGCGGCTGCAGCACGATCACTTCACTCCCCGGGGAGGGCGGCATAGCAGCAGCTGCTGTAATATCAGTAATGCGGGTCGGCTCTTCTCACTGGCTTTTCGTCCCTGCATTAGCCCCGTGTCAGCTAATCCGGGCAGAGCGGGACATCTCCAGCTTGCAAAGTCCATCAGAGGCCACCATACTGCCTTGGTTATTGGTTAACCCTATGACCCCGGCGCACGTGCGCCGCAGGTCATGAGAGGGCGCAAATATTCAAGGCAGTATGGTGATCATGCACAGTGATCATGCACAGTACAGTGATCGTGCTGCAGCCGCTCGAGGGGGACAACAAGCTGGAAGATGGATGTTAGTGATCGTATGCCGCCCTCCCCGGGAAGTTAACAGTGATCGCGCTGCAACGGCTCGGGGGACAAGCTGTAAGATGGGCATTACTGATCGTTGTAGCGGCTGCTGCTATGCGCCCGGGGAGTTAACACTGATTGTGCTGCTGCTGCCGCTCGGGGGACACACTGACACAGACATTATAGAATGTTGCAGCGGCTCCAGCTACACCTCACAGGAACACCGCTGGATCACGCTGCACAAGTGCCCGGACAGGTATTTTGTTACATTCGGACTATAAGACGCAGCCCCTTTTTCTCCCCATTTTTGGGGGAGAAAAAGTGCGTCTTATAGTCCGAAAAATACGGTATGTGATATTAGCTTATCAACCGTTTTGTCGGTCTGTGTGCTGTTTGACAAGTCGTTTGAACGACAATCGGGTTTAAAATCAGATGTGTGTACGCACCTTTAGGGCCCTTTTCCACTATGAAATGCGATCGCTATTCCGATCTCGATCGCAATCGCGTTTCAATTTCCACCATGCGATTGCGATTGAGCTACTATACTCATTATAGTACAGCTCAATCGCATACAAAACGCGGCAGGATGGCGATTGCGCTTTGACCAAAATCGCATCGCAATCGGATCGCACTAATGGAAATTGCTGCTGCAGTTTCCATTAGTTTATTGTACCTTGCGATTTGCGATCAGAATCAAATCAAATCGCAGGCTAGTGGAAAAAGGCCCTTAGAGATGCTGCAGTGTAGTTACCTGCTGTTTTGCTGGGAGCACAGAAATGCTTAACCACCTGGGTTTACATAATAGCTCTCAACTTGCAGACTTGGCAGACAGCTGAGAGCCCAAATTACACTAGCTCATTACTTGCTGAGAAGGGAAAATGATTTAGCCTGTTCTCTATAGACACATACAGGGTGGATTTCTCGGTTTTCTCCTTCTCTCCTGTGCAAGAGTTCAGGGCCTCTTTAAGATTTGGGTTTCTCAGGTGGTTTCTAATGCTCCGCTTGTCAGTGGTGATACTAATAAGAGTAGAAATACAGCCTTGATAGCTGTAGCTTTATCATGTGTAATATTTTTCCCTAGTTATTTATCATAGATTTGTAATGAAATATAACGCGACCCTCCCAGCACATCTGCACAGCATGACTTTTACCAGAAGTGTATTCTTTCCAGTTATGAAAATGTCATTCTGATTTCAGCATTCCGACTCTGAAACCTAGTGACACGAAAGCTTTACACCTCTCAGGCCTTAAAGCAATATATTAAAATAAAACAAAAAGTCTGTCTTATCTCGGTGTTCAAAAATTGGCAAGAACCCAGATTAATAGATCTTTCTAATGCAGAGCCACCTACGCTGTTCCCTTCACAGCCTAGACTTCATTTTAATATTTCGAGGTGCTACACGGTTTTACTCGCTACTCTGGAAGGATTAGTGCGCTGTATGCATCTCGTTAGACGTGAGCCATTCTCAAACACAAGGATTTTAGCTGGAACGTTTGCTTGGAAGTTATCTGCCCTCGAAGAATTCTAATATAACCAAAGTATTTGCATCTTAGTGGAAGTGCAAAAGTGTAATCTGTCATTTCTAAAAAGTCTCATCCGCAGCTGATCTTGAATCCGCTGCCCGAACATTCTTTCAAAACAAAGTAACACCTATTCCTAAGTGCCAAAGCTTAAGTGTGAAAATATTTATTCCTCGATTATTTCATTTTAACGTTTTAATCCTAGCTGCCAGATTCCAACTCGAGTATTGCGATCTTGGGGAACAGAGGGGTTTACCTATGCAGTGTTACACTTGGCTAGTTTTCTTTGGTAGCTCGATATTTAGATTGAAAACAATTACCAAAGAATCCTTTGGATGGTTTTGTAAATTGGCGGATGTTTTGTGTTATGTCGCTGATTGAGCGCCAGAGAGCTTATAGGAAAAACAAAAGAATTATTATTACGTAACTCTGGTGCCATTTATGAAGTGGTTTCCCATAGTGGTATTCACCAACCAAGTTTTTTCTTTATAATTGTTGGGGAGTAGCAGAGAACCACCCGATGCTGGGAGTTTCATCTTCTAAGTGCTGTAGCCTAAACCAGCAAATTCAAAAAGGTCGGTACCACCAATGTATTAAAGCTCAATTACTTTTATTAGTGAAAAAACATGAGATAAGTGCAGCTACAGACCGCTGTTTTGGACAGAAGTCCTTTCTCTAGCTGCATGTAGTCATAAATGAACACACAAACCATAGTGCAGTATATTCCCCTTCACCAGCCTACACAAAACTTGAAGTGAACCTGAAATGAGAAAAAAAACTTATAGGCTCATACACAAGTCCAACACGCACACAACCACATGACCAACATGACAAACCACACAACCTGATGAACTACATGACCTGTACATACACACGCATAGACGGCTAAACAACCATCTCAATTAACATGCCGCGCACACAAGAGGACCGACGGACTATACATTCAAAACAAGTACAAATCTTTCAAACAACTTGTACACACGCACCAACTGCACACCCACTGCATGATATCAGACCAACATATATCCAACAGTTGGATTGATCAAACCACCTGTCATCAGTTGCTCATCAAGTTGTTTGCACGCTTATGCTGGACATACATGGCTTGATTTTGCCGCTCGATTCTCCCGCTCAATCGATTCCCCGCTCTATTCCGCAGGCGATTCTTATCTTCTGCTCTTTTTTTTAATCTCCATTGTGTTCAATGCGGAATCGAGCGGCAAAACGATCGGGATGAAGATCGGACATGTCGGAAATTATTAATCAGGCTGCAAGTTGGTCCATGTGTACTTAGCTTATAAGATGCATGTAATCTGGATGATAAACATTAGTAGTGTAGAAAAGAGTCTCATGTTTAAGTATAATAGCTTTATTTTTAAGATTGCATCAGACTGTCACAGCAGCTGTTTAGAATCCACACTCTGCATTTTAAATGGAAGCTGAAATGAGAGAGAGCGATATTGAGGCTGCCATATTTATTTCCTTTTAAAAAATACCAGTTGCCTGGCCGTCCTGCTGATCCTCTGCCTCTAATACAATTAGCTGTAGACCCTGAAAAAGCATGCAGATCAGGTGCTCTGACTGAAGTATGGATAAGCGTGTGTGATTCAGATACTACTGCAACTACAGAGATCAGCAGGATGCCAGGCAACTGGTATTGTTTAAAATGAAATAAATATGGAGCCTCCATATACCTCTCACTTCTGGTTCCCTTTAAGCTGAGAAAGAAGCAGCTGAGCTTTCCTGCAGAAAAAAAAACTGATCTCCCTTTTCCCTGACAGATATCAGCCTTTTATGCTTCTATTTACATCTCAGAAAACTTGACTGAATTCGACAAGCTGTCTACAAACATACAAACGTTACATAGATACCCCAAGTTTTTTTTTTTTTTTTAAACTCTTGTCCTACTGGAAAACAGATAATTTCTTAGTAGGGCTAGTGCTATATGTGTATATGTTTATCTCATCCTGTCACATTTCACTTCATGTCCGCTTTAAATTAAATATGTAATATTCTGTAGTGGTGATCATACCGAGTAGCTACAAGTAGGAAACTACTCAGAATCGAAATATAAATGAGATCGGGCTGCCCACGGCTGAGGGGGTTAATGTACACATCGTGTTCCACATCACTCCCATACTTCTTCAACCTGGAAGGAGGAAGCATGGAAGTGTCGTAGATCCATTGGAGCGTGACAAGTGGGAATGGCTTCTATTTATAAAATAGGAGCTGTTCACTGTCCTTTAGTGATGAGCAGAGAATGAATAAAAGATAATCGCTTTCCGGTCAAGTGGGAACACAGTCTGATAAACACAGACATTTAAGAGCTCATTTCTAAGTAGCACCTGCCTTTTAGTCTGCAGAAAGTCGGTCAGTACACTAAAGCGGACCTGAAGACATAAAAAAAAAATTTCACTTACCTGGGGCCTCTGCCAGCCCTCTGCAACGTTACCATACGATCCTCCGTTCCCCCGCCGTGGCTTACTTTCAGTTCTGACGGTAGCCTTCCACTGCTACAATCAATTACACCTCCGGTGCACAGGTCATTGGGATTGATAATTTTAGTATACCTCCTTGAAACCCAGGGAGGGAAGGCTAATTCACAAATTCAACAATATCAAAAACTACAAACAGTAGACTGCGACTCAAATACTATATAATTCACTTTATTGTATCAAAATCTGTAAGACAACTGGTAACCCCCCCCCCCCAAACACCTAGCTATTTAAACCCCCCAATAATGCACTGAACCACACATAAGAAGCGCTCCCTGAGATATCCACACACATTCATACCACACTTATTAGAATGGGATCGGCCGATCCATATAAATATGATGAGATAGGGCTTATTGCAGGGTTCTCACTTGATCAATGGCAGTTAAACTCATGAAGACTTCAAGGAAACCAGAATAACACCTGGTTGGTACTACAGCACAGATCACAGTTCAAGGCTGGATGTTTCAACAACTTTGAGCCATTGCTTATTGCACTTTGCCACTCTTAATGCCAGAAATGTCCTCTTTCTTCGAATAACAGAGATATCATATATACATTGGCTGTTTGCTCAGCTTCACATTGCCTGCTAACTCCTCACTTAGCAACTTCATTTAGCCTTCCACTGCGGCTGCGCAGCCCTGGCCGTGCGCGTCCTCATTCGCACTTCCGTTGCTGGGAACGTACTGCGCAGGCAGATTTTTTCGTACTGTGCCTGCGGAGTACACTCCTGGCCACGGAAGCCAGGGCCATGCAGGCGTAGTAGACGTCGACTTAGAATTAGACAATATGCATTCATTTCTGCTGTACCAGATTATGCAAGGCTGAACAGAGGACACATTGTCCTCTAAAGTAGGAGACCCTCATGCTAGGTACACACTATGAGATTTTCTGGCAGATTTACTGTTGGATCGATTATTTCCAACATGTCCGATCTGATTTATGATAGATTTCCGATAGAAGTGAACAGGAAACAGCCAGAAATCGATCATAATATGCCCGGAAATCGGATTGGACATGTTGGAAATAATCGATCTGACAGTAAATCTGCCAGAAATCTCATAGTGTGTACCTAGCATTAGTTTCACTTAATAATACAATTACGTGGGGGCGGTGCGGGCACCCAGTCTCTGGACCCCATCCTTATTATTCCTCGGTTGTCCTTTGGTCTCCTGTTGCCGAGTGTGGGCCCTCCAAAAATTGCCAACAAGGACTTGTCAGTTATTTGATCCCAGCCACGCTCCTCTTCAAGCACAAGCGCAGTCATACTGTGCCAGTGCGGCCGCGCCTGCGCAGTAAGCTGGAGCCGATTGTGCCAGAATATAATTTTTTATCTGTTTTTTTCCTTACAATGTCTTCCTTCTCCCCCTAACTAGAATAACGGTGTATCCCACACCCTCCAAAACCCCTCACCTCCTCCATATTCCCCTTTTGAGGGTCGTCCTCTTTATGACCCTCTCCTTCCCCCCAAAACATGAAAGTAAGGTCACTCCAAACCACTTTGCTTTCAGCTGCACCCTTCATTGCTGGACCTGGGCCTGTAACAGTGGCCTGCCTCTAGAAGCAGATGGAGACTTTCAGGGCTCCTAGAGTGTGTGTGAGATCACTATAGTCTAGTGAAGACTGACCCATGTTAGCCCAGTTTCAAACTTAAGTGTTTTGTTTGTTTTAGTTTAATAAGTGTTGTTTAATTGCTTTCCATGGCTATATGGTTATAATCATTGTGAACTGTCACATGCTAATCCTTTGTAACATATACTCCACCCTTGAAGCGCTATTGTTTTATTTTGGGAGTTATCTCAGCCTGATCTCTGGCAAATCTGTATAAACATCGTGGGGGTCTCGATGTCACATAAGATATCGGTGAATTATCTATAATGTGTCTTGTACCTGGGCAGTTATCCAGCTCGCTGTCCTGCTTGTCATAGCTGTTTATTTTTGGGTCCTGTTTATGTTGTGCGTTTCAGCGTGGAATTAATTATTGGTCTTTTTGGAACACTTAGAAAATGGTCGCTCTGTACAACCTCACCCATAATAGAAACATGTCAGATTATGGCTCCAGTGTGAAAATGATAAACAATTTACACTGTACATATCAACCAACAAAGCTTTCTGCTAGGCTGCATGGCTGAGGCATAAACCTTGCAAGAAAGACAAAAGAGAAGAAATTGGCCATGAAAAGCAATGGGTGGATCGTGTTAGACAGGAGATGCAAAATATCTTGAGTCCTCCAAATTTGAAGCTGAATAGGACATTTCTATTTAATCACTGAACTTTATTGCTGCAGTGTTTTTTTTTTAACCCTTCAGCAGCCAATTTAGAGGCTTGCAAGTGCTTTAGGCCAATTTATTTGAGCATTTTTTTTTATTTCTTGTTATATTTACTTGCTTCTAATTAGTACCACTGTAATGTGCTTATATGGTTTTAACTCCAAAGGCTAGATATTTTTTATGTATAGATAAATAAACTATCAATTACAAACTTGGATACGAGCGCTATTCTCTGTTTTTTGACCACTGTAATGTGTATTTATGGGCACTTATCACTAGGGGGCAGTGAGAGACAATAATTGAGGACTTCTGCTTTCATTTTCTGCTAGCAGAGAGAGAAATCAAAGCATTCCAAGAATTTACAACTCAGCGAGTTCTGCCGACTGAGGCAGTGCACTTATCTCAAATGTGATAACTATTGAAGCTGCTACTGCTTTAAAGCATGAGGGTCAGCCATACTATTCCAGAAAAAACACCACTTATATAAGTAGATAAATACTTGTTCTACTTACATATGTATTGTGCTGTCCACATTTTTATTTCAGTGAATTCTATTTAGTAAATAAAGTGAAAACTTGTTTGAGACATTTTCCATCTTTACTGCCTCTCACTGCAGCCAATCCTGATGTAATTTCCTCCCTTGCGCTTTTTGTTTTTCCTCCTCTGCCTGAAACGGTCATATCTAGATTGCTTTGTAAACAAATGGGAACAGAACGTGAATCAGATTTCTGCAGCTTCTGCAGAGGGTTGAGGTAATTTATCTTATATTTGCCTTCTGAGCCTCATGTCACACTGAACTGCCCTCAGCCAATCAGCACGGAGCAGGAATTTTGGAGGGGAAGAAGGGAAGATAACAAGTCCCTTTTTTTTTTTTTTTTTTTTTTTTTTTTTTTTAGCTTCCCTCACCTCAGCAATGTACCAGAAAGGAGCCAGGCTGACCGAGATAACATTCATTACAGCAGACCACATTTATGATTATATAGGAATGCTTGCAATGCATGGTCAAGATGTAGACTGCATAATAAACACAGAGCAGTGGGTAATATGAATTTGATTTTATAGCTTGTTAATCCTTCTAAAGGAACATTATTGATTAACATGTTTTTTCAATTGAGATAGGAAATGTTTGGGAAGTGACTACTGTGTACTGGTGTATACATTTGAATCCTTATCTCTTTGTTTACTGTTATCTAATTCCTTTCACATTTTTCTGAAGTCAGTCTGCTCTATTCTGATGGCAAATTGAGCCTTGAGGGGAGGGGGGAATTCCCTCACAGTGCATCTGCTAACTCTGTGTGTGCAGAGAGCTCAGTCAAAGACTAGCAGAGCTTTCTCTCGCAAAGAGCAGAGGAAGTGTATCTTATGTGCAACATAAACATTTGCAATTGTATGTTTGAAACCTGATACATGGCAGGCTTTTGTTTTCATATAACTCTGTAATTCATAGTACACTGTGCTTAGCATGTCAGACTGCAGAGATTCACCTATGCAAATGAGACATTCCAAACGTAGCTAAAATCTACACACAAGGAATTGCAGCTTTTGCCTCTGATATTTAACATGAAAAGTAGGAAAATGTTTACACAGCTACTTAGACATTATTTGTACATTGTCATTTTAGAACACTTGGTTTGAATGTGTTCCTTTAAGAAAAATTACTCTTAAACTGGCCATACTTGGGTTGATGTGACCATCAGATAGATCTCTCTCAGATCATTCTCTGATCAGAGAGGGATCTATCTGATCAAATCCCTCCACACACTGTACACAAATTTTCAATAGATTTAAACATGAATTCCCTTGAAAATCTGTGCACACTGCCATGCGCAGAGTAGCCAGAGCTTACACTCACTTGTCCACTGCGTGGTTATTGTCTCTTCTCTCCCCACCGACTGCTCCTTCTTGTCTCTTCACTCCTGAGTCCCCGGTGCCTGTGTGACTTAAAGGACTTCCGAGGCCAAAAACAAGAAAATGACACTATACCTTTTTAATATCTGAATCCACGGAGGACGTCCAGCGCGTCCTCCGCACCGTACCGCCGTCATTGCAGCCCTTTTCGTTCCCCCATGGCTCGGCCCGACCCCACCGAACGGGTCGCATGTATTCCACAAGTAAGATGGCCGCCGCCTTGAGCTGTGGCTGCGCAGTACGCTTTGCCGCGAGTGCGACTGCGCAGCCTTTAGCCCGCCTCCCGTACCCAGTACGCGGCGGGAGGCGGGCTAAAGGCTGCGCAGTCGCACTCGCGGCAAAGCGTACTGCGCAGCCGCGGCTCAAGGCGGCAGCCATCTTACTTGTGGAATACATGCGACCCGTTCAGTGGGGTCGGGCCGAGCCATGGGGGAACGAAAAGGGCTGCAATGACGGCGGTACGGTGCGGAGGACGCGCTGGACGTCCTCCGGGGATTCAGATATTAAAAAGGTATAGTGTCATTTTCTTGTTTTTGGCCTCGGAAGTCCTATAACAAAAGCAATGGAGGTCAAACACTAGGGACACCATGGCTTGTACCTCACCTGATCATAGAGGCTGTTGGTGTTTGGCCTCTAGCACTTGTTACATCACACAGGTGCCCCGGGACTCGGTAGTGAAGAGACGGGAAGGAGGAGACGTGGAAACTGCACAGCGGGCAGGCGAGAGTAGCTTTGTTCCTCGCCGCTAGCAACGTGCTCCCAACACACCGCCAACTGACAAAAGATCTGTCAAATGGGATTTTTTTTTGCATCATTGATTTCTAACAGATTCGATCAAATCAGCTGGATATCGATGCAACAAAAGTATATGGCTAATTTTTATAACTAAAGAAAAATAAGGAAGTGTATGCTAGAATTGTTTCAGTTATATTCAAATTGATGTGTCAGTTTAACCTCATATGATCAATACAATCAAGGAGAAAAATAGCCAGGCACAAAGTTGGCTTAACCATTCAAGCCTTTTGGACGTAGCTGCTACATCCAGAAGGCTGCTGCGTGCTCCTGCAGCCGATCGTGCGTGCTACCGCGCAGCTGCTCGTTAGCCCTGAGATCAATGGATGGAAACCCAGTTCCCATTCATTGATCTAAGTCCCCATTAGAACGATCACTAGCTTCTATGTGAAGCCGCGATCATGCTAAGTTACACATCCCATCTTCACTTCCGGTATGCGTACATAGTACGCTTACAGGACGCCTAAAAAAAAAAATAGAGGCCATCTTGTGGCCAAATAGCAAAACTACATCTACATACATTTTATTTTATTTTTACTGAGAAACCCCTCCCTTCCTTTCATATTGCCGGGACAGAATCCGGCAAACTGGTGGAGTAGGTAGTGTCCAGCAAACTAGGAATTGCTAATGGCTGCCACCTGTATAACCCTAGTTATGGAAAGAGAAGAGTGAAAAGCCTGCACTGAAATGCTCATAGGCTTGAAGGAGTGTTTATATTATTTTTGTATGTGTCAGAGTGATGCAACTAAATATTTTCAATAAAAAAAATGTTTGGTTTGGGTCTGCTTTAATGAACAGACCCACACTTACATTTAAAATTAACTGTTAGTTTATCCAGTGATCCTCTGGGACAAGACTCCGAGATATCCACGCCCCTTCCAGGAAATATTTCAATCCCTCCCCTATAAAAGAAAGGCCATGAGAATCTCCCCTCAGTTTGAAATATTTCCTGCGCGAGAAGGAGGTTTCTTTCCCTCGGGTGAACCAGGTCTATGGTAGGTAGGGCCTGGGGAACCTTGTAGGGGGCTGCTGAGACTGAGTTGGTCAGTCTGGCAGCATCAAGGTTTATTACCTTGCCTCGTGTTTGCTCCCTTAAGAGGAGGGAGAAAACGGGATGGCGTCCTCGATCCCTCTGGCCTGGTTGGAGGTGGCGGTGGGCTGTCTTGCACGCAGCTGGAGACAGCGTCAGTGGAACAGAAGATCCATCGGGTCTGTTCTGGGGAAGTTTTATAGCCGCGCGCGCGGCTACCGCTGACGTCACTTCCGGCGGAAACCAGGGTGGGGCTTTAGTATAAGGGAGGCGGTGGGACGCGCCGGCTTCCTCTCACTCTGGCTCTGTGGAGCGAACAGGACAGTCGCAATGTCTGTGGCTCCGGGGGAGGAAGGAGCTGGTCCTTCTAAGGTATTTTTCAGCGCTAGTAAAATACTTAGAACTTTTTGGGTAATTTTTTTTTTCCATTCTAATGGTGGGCTATTGTGGATCATGTTTTGCAGGCAAAAGATGGATCCAAGAAAAAGTGCCCAGTATGCAATACACGATTGCCAGCTGAATGGGAAAAGACACTCTGCAAATCCTGCTCTAAGAAGGTTTTAGCAGAGGATGGCCTCTCTGTCAAGGATACAATAAGAGCCTTTAGACAGGAAATGGCTGATACTATTAAACAGTTTAAATCTTCTTTGGCTGAATCTAAGACACATTCTAAACCAGAAACCCCTATACCAGCAGTTTCTTCTACTTCAGAAGGGGAGGGGGGTTCAGATTCCCATGATAGTGCAGAAGAATTTAAAGAGACCCCGTCTAAATTTAAATTTAAAATAGAGGACACAGAGGGCCTTATTGATGCTATTGTTGATACATTACAAATTGATAAAGGGAATTCAGATTCGTTAACTCCTCATGATAAACTCTATGAAGGTTGGCAAGACAGTGAAGGCATTGTTTTTCCAGTTCATAAGTCTATTCGCCAGTCTATCCTGAAGGAATGGACCGAGCCTGATAAAAAACTTGTATTTTCTAAAGGAATGAAAAGAAGATTTCCGTTTAGTGAAGAGGAGGTTAATATTTGGGGTAAATGTCCTAAACTTGATACGCCTTTTTCTCAAATGGTCAAAGAGGGAGAGTTGGCCTTTGAAGATTTAGGCTCCTTAAAAGACTAGTTAGATAGGAAAACGGACGCTTTTTCTAAACGTACATGGGAGGCTATTTCGGCTATTTTTAGGCCGACCATAGCTTCTACGTGCGTATCTAGAACTATGTTGTTGTGGTTGGATCAATTTAAAAATAAGATTCAGGAAGGGGCTTCTAAGGAAGAACTTCTGGAGGCCTTAGAATTACTGTTTAAAGGCACTAGCTATCTGGCAGATGCATCAGCAGAGGGCATTAAGTATACAGCGAGAGCAGCTGGTCTAGCCAATGTTACTAGAAGATCAGTTTGGCTTAAAACTTGGGAAGGAAGTATCACTTCAAAATCCAGGTTATGTTCAGTTCCATTTACAGGTAATCTGTTGTTTGGGCCCGAGTTGGATGCTACCTTGGAAAGGACTTCTAGTAAAAAGAAGGTCTTTCCAAAGAAAAAGATTACGCAGCCTATCAAACGTCCTTTCAATAGGCAGCGTAATCAGCGTCAAGGACAATCTAAAAGGAAAGGATGGTCCTTTAACAAAAATGGTAAGGGGAGTTTTCTTATTAAGCCCCAGGATAATAAGAAACCCCAATGACCATCAAGTGGGGGGTCGACTGAAGAACTTCAGCGAGGGGTGGAGGAATTCAGTCGACAGCCCATACATCTGCGCAATTGTGAAAATGGGTTATCGAATAGAGTTCAATTCTGTTCCTCCCAACAGATTTATGATAGCAAGGAATCCGGTAGATGCGACAATGTCGCAGGAATTATCTCGTATTCTGAAAATCATGGTAGATCAGAAAGTGATCATTCCAGTAGTTCGGTCGGAACAGAGAAGGGGGTTCTACTCTTCCGTGTTTCTGGTAAAGAAACCGTTGGGGAAATTCCGGTTGATTCTCAACCTAAAGAAATTAAATCCGTTGGTCAAGTACAAACGATTCAGGATGGAATCGATTTATTCTATCAGAAATCTGTTGGAAGCAGAGTCATTCATGGTCAATTTGGATCTACAGGATGCATATTGGCATGTTCCCATTCACCCATATTCACAGAAATACCTCAGGTTTGCCGTATCTCTAGAAGGCACTCTGTGTCACTTCCAATTCACTTGCCTTCCCTTCGGGATCAGTTCGGCACCTCGCATTTTTACAAAAATTATGGCGGAAGCTCTGGTTCCTCTCCGGAACCAAGCTATCCAGGTGATTTTTTTATCTCGACGATATTTTGATTTTTGCCGATTCGGTGGAGCTTTTGAAGGCACATCTAGAGACTTCTTTAAGGTATCTGGCAGATCTGGGGTGGTTGGTAAATCGAGAAAAATCTGTAATGATACCAACTCAAACGATAAAGTTTTTAGGAATGATGGTAGACACGTCAGTTCAAAAAATGTTCCTGCCACAGGAGAAGATAGACAAGGTTATGAACGAAATAACCGGTCTAAAAAGGAACCCAAAAGTTTCCCTAAGAGTGATTATGAGAACTCTGGGACTTTTGTCTTCCACAGCGCCAGCAGTTCAGTGGGCTTTAGCACACCAAAGACTGCTTCAGTCTTTTCTATTAAAGAACTGGGACAGATCCCAGCGGAACTTGGATCAGGAAGTTATGCTTCCCTTAACAGTCATCCAGGATTTGGACTGGTGGCTGAACAAGGGAAATCTGACCCAGGGGAATTTATGGGTATACCCCAGAGAAGTAACTATAACAGATGCCAGTGCTTGGGGGTGGGGTGCTCACATGGAGCATCAGGCCTTTCAGGGACAGTGGAGTCAGGAAGAGAGAAAGTTCTCGTCCAATCGGAGAGAATTGAGAGCAGTGAAGTTGGCTCTCATTCTGGCACAAAAGATTGTACAAAACAAACATGTTATGGTGAGGTCAGACAATTCCACCACTGTGGCATATATAAACAAGCAAGGGGGCACGAGGTCGGAATGGTTGCAAGAGGAGGCAGAGGAAATCTGTACTTGGGCCCAGGTGAATGTACTATCTCTGAAAGCTCTCCATCTGAAGGGTCTTCAGAATTTAGATGCGGACAAGTTAAGCAGGAATGCGGTTCTTCCGGGAGAATGGGCCCTGAACAGACAGGTTTTTGCTCTGATTTTAGATGTCTGGGGTGTTCCGTCAATCGATCTTTTTGCAACGAGGCAGAATGCTCTTCTGCCAGTTTTTTGCTCGATAAATCCAAGGGACGATCCTTGGGGAATAGATGCGTTATCACAAGTATGGAACTTTCCTCTGGCGTTTGCTTTTCCTCCTCTGCCTCTCATTCCATTAGTCATCAAAAAATGGAAGGAGATAAAAGCCCCATTAATTCTGATTGCACCGATGTGGCCAAAGAGAAGTTGGTTCCCAATTCTAAAAAAGTTAGCTGTGGAACCTCCTCTGAAGCTACCAGACAGGAAAGATCTACTGTACCAGGGAAAGCTTTGGCATCCGGAGGTAGAAAAGTTAAAACTGGCAGCCTGGATCCTGAGGTAGTTTGGCTTAAGAGCAAGGGGCTTTCCAGTAGAGTTATTCAAACTTTATTGAAAAGCAGAAAGGATTCTACTAGAAGTATGTATATTAAGTATTGGAAAACTTTTTTCCATTGGTTAGATTCTTCTTCTTATGAGTCTTTTTCTATTCCAGCTTTATTGGATTTTTTGCAGGAAGGCTGGGAAAAAGGTTTATCGGTCAGCACATTAAAAGTGCAGGTATCAGCTTTGGCTGCCATGACAGGGAGAAAATTAGCTGGAGAGGACTTGGTGATTAGATTTTTTAGAGCTATTGGTAGACCGGTACCAATAAAAGCACCTAATGTGTCCCCGTGGGATCTACTGTCAGTGCTAAAAGGGTTATCCAGGACTCCATTTGAACCATTGGACCAGAGTGATTTTTTGCATGTTACAATTAAAACTGTGTTCCTCACCGCCATATCTACAGCTAGGAGGGTCAGTGAGATACAAGCGTTATCTTGTAAGCCTCCATATTTTCAGGATTTAGGAGACAGATTAGTTTTGCAGACAGACCCAGGGTTTCTTCCCAAGGTGGTGTCCAAATTCCATAGATCTCAATCTATTGTTATCCCTTCCTTTAGTGTCCAGGGGGGAAAAAAGAAGGATAAAGATCTGTACCTAGTAGATGTTAGAAGGTGTATTTTACACTATATCAAGACTACTTCAGAATTTAGGAAGTCGGATTCCTTGTTTGTCCTATTTGGGGGTAAGAATAAAGGTTGCACTGCATCCAAATCTACTATATCTAGATGGATTAAGAAAGCTATTAATATGGCATATTCTTTATTGAACCTGGAACTCCCATTGTCCTTCACGGCACATTCAACTAGAGCAGTGGCATCATCCTGGGCACATAATTCTGGGGCTACCCCGGAGCAGATTTGCAAAGCCGCTACGTGGTCAAGTTTTAACACTTTTGTGAAACATTATAAATTGGATGTGTTATCGGAACAACAGCAAGCCTTTGGTCGTAAAGTCTTGAAGGCTGCTACCCACCCTGAGGTTTGATTCTTGCTTATCATCTCGGAGTCTTGTCCCAGAGGATCACTGGATAAAACAATAGTTACTCACCGGGTAACGTTCTTTCTAGTGATCCTCTGGGACAAGAGTCCCACCCAAATGGGGTATAATAGAATAATTCTGTACTTAGTATGGAGTGGTTCATAGTATAAATAAGGAAAGGAAGAGTTCTAGACAGTTATTCTTTAAGACTGAGGGGAGATTCTCATGGCCTTTCTTTTATAGGGGAGGGATTGAAATATTTCCTGGAAGGGGCGTGGATATCTCGGAGTCTTGTCCCAGAGGATCACTAGAAAGAACGTTACCCGGTGAGTAACTATTGTTTTCAATACATTTTTATTGGGGTTTTCAAAAGTTTTAACAGCTTCATAAAAATAAAGCTTAGTATCTTTAAAAAAAACAAAGATATACATTCAAGATAATTTGCATTTTAGAAAAAAATAATTCTTAGCAAAATGTACCACCCAACGAAAGCCTAATTGGTGGCGGGAAAAAAAACATGTAGATCATTTCATTGTTCTAACAAGTGATAAAGTTATTGGAATAGGAGTTGAAAATTGCTCGGGTGCATAAGGTAAAAAAAACACTGAAGGTTGAAGTGGTTAAGGTGTGTACACTTCTATGACTGTTGTTGCCCGTTGGAGATCGGGACCCTAATCCTTTTGGCAACATCCATGGGCAGGCTGCACAGATGCTAGCCAGCTGTGTAGCTTATGATGTGCTTTGTTGCTATGTGGGGAGGCGGAGGGATGAGGTAATGGTGCATGCATGACGTCACGCGGTGGGCAGGGGAGCAATGTGAATAATGGGATAGGCCGTCCTGGTGGGTTAGTTGATCCACTGGGCGTATCCCTTGCAGGTCAGGGGTCGCGAGTCAGTGTACACACACCTGATTATCGACTGTGGTGATCATTATCGGCCGCCTCAGCCGACTTTAGTCAGACGTGTGTACAAGACTTTGAAACTTAGTTTCCACCGCTGTCATACAGTTGTAACACACGGATAAACATTTTAGCAGCGCTTACTGCATATACAGTAAGTCCATAGACAGCAATCTGCTACTAGAGAGAACTCATATTGTCAGTGTTCAGAGTAGACCTTCAGATAGCAGTGTAGCATGTTGGCAGACAAAGCAGGTTATTTGACTGCCTGCGGCCACCTGGTTAGATGGGTGCAATATACGGCAATTGCAGCTCTGCTGGTGCCTACCAGGTATTGTGGGTGACAGAGTTGCCAAATTCTGGCAGTAAGCACGAAATTGCAGCTATTGACGAAGCCTGGCTATTGCAGATGCCGACAAGGTAATTTGGGAGCTGGACATTCCTTATTGCTACTTTAAATTATAACTGGGCATATCAAGGAGGAAAATTTAGGGGAGAGGAGACTAGGAATATGGATCAAGGTAGATAGGGAACAAGACCATCCTACAGGAGAATGCGTGCAGGAGACATCCAAAGTATACAAAGTTACTTTAGATCACAATGCTAAACCCCCCAAAACTTCCCATAATCCTGCTGGCACTGCACAGTTCTGCAGTTAGGCAAAGGCACCCAGACCAGATAAAAAGAAAACAATTCACATATTGACCTACTTTAGAACAGAATGGGGTTTACAAATATTTTTGGCCCTCTACCTTTTTTTTTTTTTTTTTTTTTGGGCTGTCTTTTATATTTGGATGTTTCAACCATCATTTAAGGACAATCGTAGGGAGGCTGCCATGTTTTTTTTTTTTTCCTTTTGTGCAATACCAGTTGCCTGGCTGTCCTTCTAATCCTCTGTCTCTAATACTTTTAGCTATAGACCTTGAACAAGCATGCAGAAGATCAGGTGTTTCCGACAGTAATGTCGGAACTGATAAGATTAGCTGCATGCTTGTTTCTGGTGTTATTCAGACACTACTGCATCCAAATAGATCAGTAGGGCTGCCAGGCAAAAAGTATTGAACAAAAGGAAAAAAAAAACATGGCAGCCTCCCTACAGTTGTCCTTTAAGCAGAGTGCTGACGTTACATGAAGATTGTTCAGAAGGATATCGTATGGTCTGAACACCTCACCAAAGAACGCTTGTCGATACCATAGTGGGTGCAGAGTCATTGGTTCATTTTATGTCACAGGATATCGGGCATCACTAAAGATCCAACATGACTGATGTTTCACAATCGTTGTATGGTCAATGTACACATGCTGGTCTAACGTCCCAATTCTCAGCCATGGTGGTTGTCAGCCACGGCCAAGTTAGGACCAGCATGGGTATGTAGCCTAATTACAGTCATTGTGCTAAATGGGGCTGATCCATTGACAAACCAACAGAGACACAAATTGGTGTGTATATCTGTCGACTGTCACTTGATTGATATAGCTATTGTCTCCGCGTGTGTATGTTTGGGGGTTCAGTGAGCTTGGAAGTTAAATTTTCCTATCGTTTAGATGGACATCACATATGATCTCATATGACCCTTCTGCATTTTTGGGCGCCGTGTTAAATATCTGCTTTATCTCTCAACTGCCAGTGATGTTTTAGTTCTCAATCCTTCTCCAGCTGCGATAATCAGAAATCTTGATGGCGTTAATGTTCGTAGAGGCTCATCCCAGCATGTTTGAAGTATGTACTGTCTTCCTGGCTCCGTACGCTAGGCCAAATAGCTCTTCCCAAAAGCATACCTCATCCCCGGGCCACTGGGGCCGTTGTTGATAGTTCTGTGGATGTGCATGAAATATAGGATGTTATTGTTTCATGTTCTTTCCTTTTGGAGCGGGTAGAAATACATTGGGACTTATACAACTTTTTTCCGCCTTATTAATGAAAAACATCTACCACCTCATTACATATGTATCTAATATCTGCGTTCTGAATTCTGGCCACCAGCCGTAAGCATAGCTGAGGGTTTGCTTTGCATTATGAGTTTTCTTCTTCTTTTTTTTTTTTTTTTTCTCACATTACGTGCAGGCAGCACCTGGTTTCGGGCTCAAGGTCCTTTCACACTTCCGCTATTGTGGGTGCATTCATTGGCTGTATGCTTTTCGTACCCGATGCAACACAAGCATAATGTGCGGCGCTGCTGCCCGATCGCTTGCAATCCTGCTGTCACAGGGAGCACAACAGCAACGTGGCCTAAAAGTATTTCGGGCAGAGGATCAGCCAGGCAAACTGCATTGTTTTTAGGCTACGTTCGCAGTGGGACGTTATGGAGTGACGTTAGGGAGGCATTGCGGATCGATGCACTGCAATCATAAGTCTATAACAGTGTGTGTTAAAGTTGCATTGTGACATGTTGCATTATGTTAATGCACTGCTACAGTGAGTTACTGCTAAATGCACAGGTTAACAGGTACAGGGAAGCATACCTTTCATTGTCTGTATGGTTCACTGTACCTCATTGTATGCAGTGTAACGCGCGGTATGACTTTTGCGTTGACTTGTGTTTCTAGAACACGTCCCACTGTGAACCTAGCCTGAAAGGAAATCCAAATGTCAGCCTCCATATGTCTCTGAAATCAGGTGTGCTGTGACCCCCTCAGCGTGGCCTGTGCCCCCTGCACTCTCCCAGACAATTTCACTTTTCACAAAACTGATCTTGCTCATCTCTACTTTACAGAGCTTGCGGTACACCTTCCTGCAAGGAACCAATCAAACATCCCCCCACATCGCCTAAAACTGTATGTGTTCACAGGTGTTCAGTTGGCCGATTTGGGCTTATTTGATTGTGCTGCTGATGATTATAGGGCTCTGTCTTGAATTTTTCAGAATTCTTGCCAAAGTTAATTGGTTCTATGTTTTGTTGTTTTTCCTTTTCAAGAAAAAAATTAAATTAAAAGCCAGAGACTTGTCAAGTTAAAAGGCAGCGAATGTTTAAATACCGTCTCTTACATTAGCCAGTTCTGTGCATCTTTATTCAGATTTTCTTCCCTCTAGGCTTTGTGCTAATTTGCGAGCTCCAGCTGCTGATAATTTATCAGGAAGTTATGAAGGATTTTGATACAGCATCCGTATGCATTACCTGGGCGGGGGATGATTTTCCGTAGACTCGTCTGCGTTGGCGGAATTAATGCGTTTGTAAATGGGAGCCTGCAAGCTCTGATAGTAATTACACAGCCGTACAGCGTCTCTCCCATAATCCTTCCCCGAGGTCCTTCTGATAGCAGTGTCCTCTATCTCCAGGAAAACACATTTTTGCTTTCCAGACACCCTTTGGACACTATTTTATACACCTCAGTTGCCTGTCTCTACTCTGCTGTTGTCAATGCATAGAAAGTGGCATAATCTTCCAATTAGGTCTGTAATTAGATCATCACTTGCAGAGAAACACAAACTGGCAAAAGCATTTCTATTCTGGGAATTTGAAAGCAAATCTATAGTGATGAAAAAAGTCAGATATTTACCTATGGAGAGGGAAGGCTCTTGATGCTACTGAGCCTTCCGTGTCTCCAGGTGAAGTTATGCCACCTTAGGGAGGCTTTGTGAGCACTCGAGCTCTCCGACTCCAGCCAGGTACCCAAAAATTGCTTCGACTCCATCTCTGACTCCACAGCCCTGGCGAGCGTGTGTAATTGTGCACTCCTGCATGTGCATTATGGTGCTGCCCATCTTCTGGAGCACTCTGGGTCACGAGTGCTCCCAAAGGTGTATCCAGCCAGTTGGTCGAATACATAGAACAGCGGTGACAGTGCTGACATGAGGGGACTGAAAGGGCACATAGAAGGTTCTATAGGATCCAGAGCCTTCCCTCTCCATTAGGTAAATAGACTTTTTTTAATCGCTGCAGTTTTACTTAAATAGGTGTCTCAAGTAAAGCATGGCATACAATGCTAGCCTAGTGGTAGATTAAGTAAACCATACTGTATCTACCCAATATCAATGGTTTACCTGTTGTACCAAGTTGAACCAGGTACTGGTAGCTTTGTACTGCAAAATACAGCAAACAGCTTGAGGCTATCGCTTGTGCATCTCTGCCGCCCATGCTGCAGGCATTGCTTGCAGAAACAACATGTCTGATCGATATTTTCATAGTCCGCTGTTTCGGGCTCCTGCCCTTCTTCAAGTTGCCCAGTTCACAGCGGACTGTTTTTCCCTACAGTTCTTTTTAATGTTTGTATCCATTACAATACATTATGGTTAAACCCTGAAGTGGTGCAGAGTTCTACAATATTTCTGCTGTTACATCCGTGGTGCCTGGATTCTGGTTCTCTGCACACTTCTCCCAAATGCTTTGGAGATCTAGCCAGTGAATGCGTCCTCATCCAGTGAACTCCTTTCACACTTTGGCATTGTGCTGCACATCCTGACAACATTTGATATCCTGATCAATAAACACGACGGCCTCACCCTATGGCCTCGTTCACATCTACTGCGCTGAAAAACGTGTTAAAGCGCATGGTAAAAAAACGCATGCGCTTGTGCGCGCTTTAGTCCGCGTTTCTGTGCGTTGCGCTGCACTTCTTTAAAGCACGTTTTGCTTACTGTAGCAGCAGCAGTTGTCAATAAAACTTTGTTTTTGTATGTAAATGTATTTTTTTCTCCAATTAGGGGTAAAAAACGCATGCGCTTCTATGCGCTTGTACGCGCTTCTATGCGCTAAAAAAGCGGACCCATTCACTTGCATTGCTGTGCGCTTTACAGCTCAGCGCACAGAAATGCATGCAACACTACGTTTTTGTAACGCTGCTCAGCGCAGCGCATAGATGTGAACCAGCTACATTTAGTTACATGGACAAATCAATACCTTGCTGATCGCACAGGGCAGTGCGCTGTGGAAAGCGCACAGAAACGGCCCTGATGTGAACGAGGCCTATGTAATGTCTTCTCCCCCAATAAGGTTAGATCAGAGAGGGATCAATTGGTTGATCGACTAGTGTATGGCCACCCCAGAGTGTCAGTGCACTATTTATTTTGTGTTTGTGTAGCTCTGACATCTTCAGCAGCACTTTTAAGTAGCTGTGCTTCAGAGGATCTCACAATCGAATCTCTACCATAGTCATATGCCCATCATTATCTATGGCCAATTTTGGGGTAAGCCAATTAAATTATCTGTGTGTTTTTGGGATGTGGGAGGAAATTTGGGAAAACCTGGGATAGAACATACAAACTCCATGCAGAAGGTGTCTTGGCCCAGATTAAGATTGGGAGAGCCAGAGCTGTAAAGTGAGAATGCTGTCCACTGCGTCACTATTATACTAAAAATTAGACTAAAGGTGGCCATACATCTATTGACTTGGCCTATCGACCATTCGATGAAAATCTGTGCAGTAAAGACCATGCCCGATCGACGATGCGACCAATTTCGGGCCACATGTATATCGGACAAGATGGATGTTGCGCCGCCGTGGTCGATCGGGTGAGCGATATCGGGATGAGTGACAAAACACCAATCACTGTGCTCCACCCCCCCCCCCCTCTCCCGGTGCACTATCCACATGCACACGCCCCACGTGGTTGCCGGAGTACGTGGGGCGTGTGTATGCAGATGGAGCCCGGAGCCAGATGTGGAGCTGTGTAAAGTATAGTGAGGGGGGAGTTAGGGGGAAGGCATATTTGACATTAGGGGGAACAGTGTTGGGCCGATGAGGCAGTGGATGCTGCGTCACAAGGCCAGTTCCTGATTGATTTTAGCATGAATTTTATCGGGAATCGGCCTCCGGTAATTGGGCAGCCAACAATTCTCTCTCTAATCGCATTTGATCAGAGAGAGATTTGTCTCGTCATCGTTCGATGTGTGGATACCGCGGGCAGCGCGGTGGCGTAGTGGTTAGCTCTCTCGCCTTGCAGCACTGGGTCCCTGGTTCGAATCCCAGCCAGGGCACTATCTGCAAAGAGTTTGTATGTTCTCTCTGTGTATGCGTGGGTTTCCTCCGGGCACTCCGGTTTCCTCCTATATTCCAAAAAACATACGGATAAGTTAATTGGCTCCCCCTAAAATTGGCCCTAGACTACAGTACTTACACTACATAATATAGGTATATGGCAATGGTAGGGATTAGATTGTGAGCTCCTTTGAGGGACAGTTAGCGACAAGACAATATATATATATATATATATATATATATATATATATATATATATATATATATATATATATACTGTACAGCGCTGCGTAATATGTCGGCGCTATATAAATACTGAATAATAATAATAATAATAAATTAGACATGTTCTGTATACTTGCATTAGGTATTTTAGTTTGCTGGCACTGTGCTTGTAGTAATAGCAAACAAGCTAATCTGTGTGCTGAACTGTGCTTGATGAATGTGTTTGGATCTATTTGTTTCCTGCTTCTGCGGGGTTAATTTGACCCTCAGCATTCATAAATATCCCTCTGTACAAGAGCTGATAACATCAGTAAACTGTGTACAGAGAATGGAGTGCTACTGACTCATTTTAGCAGTGTCAACAGCTGCATGAGATAAACATTAAAGAAGAAACAAAATCAGCAATTGATCGCCTTGATTTGAATTTACACCAGAAAATATGAGTGTGTGTAGGGGGGAGGGTGATCATGAAAATGGATTGAAAAGGGTTAAAGCTCTTAGGGCCCATTTCCACTGCCAATTAGGATGCGAGCCGATCGCCGCATCGCCTTGCATCCCTCCGCAGTCCGCTCTGCCCTGCCCCACGTGGCGGTGATTGACAGCGCTGCTCGCGCAGGCGCGGTACAGGCCTGGAGGTCGCCCTGATGTTATCGCCCGGGACCGGGACGGAGCTGCGGCGAACGGCTGAAGGGAGAGCTGCGGCGAAGGACATGCTGGGAGCTTGGGGCTGGAGGAAGCCCCGAGCAAGTAGCACTTATTTTCTTTTATTTGCCTGATAACTCCTTTAAAAATGAAACCCCTAAACTGAAAATAAAAATCTGAGACTGTTCTATGTTCTAAGTGATTACTAATGTTCGGCGATCAGCAAAACGCTGTTTTTCACTGTGCAGGAAAGTAATTTTAGAGTGATTGCATTTTGTGATTCTTTAACATTTACATCACTCCAAAAATGCTGCATGCACCACGTTTAAGATTTCAGCAAATCACTAATCACTGGTAATAGCTGCAGTGTGAATACTACCGTTTGGCATATGTGAATTATGCTAGATCTTTTGGCCATCAGACAGTCCCATTGTTTGTGCAGTGCAACACCAGTTTGCATATACCAAAAGCAGCGTGTATATTAGTGGTTTTGTTTATCTTTTTATAATTTCGTGCAGAGAATTGTGCAGCGAAGCTTGTTTTTGAGAGAATTCACATCCACAAACTTGTCTGTTTTCCGTCATTCTCTGATTACAGCGTGACTTGGATGTGATGCGCAAAACTTCATGCTCTTGACCTTAATGGTTGCTCAACCTTCAGAAATCTGTCTTCAAGGACTCACCATTATGTGCAGAACAAAATTTATTGTCCATTCTGAATGAAGCTCTCAGTCTTTACTTCAAGCCCAAAATTAAAGCCAGTCCAAGAGCTTTGTAAAACATAAGAAAACCGGTTAATAATGCTCCGTAGCAAAGCGATTTATTTTACTCTGTGAACGCGGGGCTTTTTTTTTTGCCATGTATTATTGGATTGGTAAAACGTATTTGATATTACTCTGCCACCAGACCTAGTCAACATTTTGGCCTGGTGCACACCAAGCGGTTTTTGAATGATCCACAAACCGCTTCCGCCTTGGAAAACGCTTGGCTAATGTATTTCAATGGGCTGGTGCACACCGGCGGTTTGCGAGTTTTAGCAAACTGCAAACGTGGGACCTGCAGCACTTTTGCGGTTTGCAGAAGCGTTTCTGCCTCAATGTAAAGTATAGCAAAAACTCAAACCGCTCTGGAAAACGCTAGATCAGAGCGGTTTTCCAGGCATTTTTGTTACAGAAGCTGCTCAGGAACAGCTTTTACTGTAACAATATGTGTAATCTGCTACACAAAAACGCTCCCAAAAACGCTAGGCATGTTTAGAAAACGTCTCTAAACATACCTAGAATCGCTCTGAAATCTGCTTCAAAAACCTCTAGCGTTTTGAGGATCTGCTAGTTTGGTGTGCACTGGGCCTTTCTGCCTTGTGCAAGTGGTGTGTCAGTATATGTGAAATTGAAGGAATTTTGTAAGCCTGGAACCTGATGCAAGAGGGATATGGAGGCTGCCATATGTAAATCGTTCAATTACAGAAACCTGAATTAATTTAGCAAAACACAATTTTACAAATTCTAAAAAAACATATTAAAACCTAACTTTTAATAGATGTAATTAAAATACCTGTCTCTGCAGATATTTCAATACTATTCTTCGGAAGGGAATAGTTAATCCCTGAAAACCATGCATAGCCTTTATTTGGCTCTAATAAGTATTATGGTCTACCTCTTTTCCCCAGACTGATATAACAACTACATACTATACACACATCACCCCACCACAATCCGACATGTTTCACCCCTTTTAAAAGAGGGGCTTCATCAGGGCAAATATAAAAGTGCAAGGTGCTACCAGTGTCAATACATAAAGTGAAACATCAAGGAAAAAAAGCAGATGCAAATCTGTAGCATAGGCCTGCACAAGTTTGGCCTGCAAAGAGAACCATGAGGCTATGATGCAGATTTGTGCAGCTCCTGTTCCTGGTTCAGGTGTGCGCAATAGCCCTCTGAGCCAGCATGCGCAGTAGTACGGAGCTGCGAGCTCTGTGCTACTGCACATGGGCGAGCTCGCGTAGCCATTGCTCGCACATAAACCAGAAAGAGAAGCTGCACGGCACCTATGTGAAGGGGTGCCACGCTCAGCAGTGGGGGGCCGCGCTCAGCAACGGGGGCTTGTTAGAACAGAGGGAAGCCTCATTAGGATCCTGAGGCTTTCCTCTCTAAATGGTAATTTACAGATTTTGAACCCGAGCTTCGGCTCGGGTTCGCCTTAAAGTATTAGAGCTAGGCCAGCCGGGCAACTAGTATTTTTTTTTTTTAAAGGAAAAAAATATGGTAGCTTCCGTACCTCACTTGCTTTAGGTTCCTTTTAGGCCCCTTTCACACATTCAGCAGTTTTGTGCATCATGGTACTCTCCCCCGCCAAAGCTTTTTGCAGTAGCCTTTATGAGGTTGGTGCGATGGAATTGCTTCCGATGTGGCAGACTCTGCAGTGCATTGCCGAGTGGTACCATTTGGCACACTGTTGAAGTAAATGGCACATCAACCACATAGATTGTTGTGATTGCGGTGCGGCGCACATGGGCGATCAGTCAACATTAAGTGACTTACTTCCTGTCTAGCAAGGAGCACGGCACTGAGATCAGACTGAGCTAAACAAATCACCCTGTTGGCATACTCTGTCGCAGAGTGATTAAAAGATAAAGGAAATAAACCGAAATATGTCTGAACTGAAGGTGACCGATCATATTGTCAATCAGGTTATTAAGATCTTTTTGTATGAAAAACAGAGTAGCTGTTGCCAACAATTGATCCTGAAAATTCTTATTATCAATAGTTTCTTTGAAGAACTTGTCGATCAGCGCGTCACATTTTCTCATAGATACTATCACAGCTGGTTTCAATATTGGGAATAGTTTGGATCATTTAATTCCATCAATCAAATACATAGGACTTTGTCTTTCGATTACGATGGTTTGCTAAAAATCGCACCATTAATGTGCACCTTTAGATTGCATAATCAGATTACAGATCAATGTCAAATTTTTTTTTTTTAGATTGTTTTATAGGTTACACCCTACAGCAAGCCTAATGCTACATACACACTTGAAAGATAAATGAAAGATATCAGACCAATTTTACCCCCTTCCATGTAGTATGAGAGCCATACCTACACAGTCTATTCTATGGAGCTGAACTCCCCATCAGATAAAACTCTTTGCAAGATGCTGGACACAAAGATGCTGTACACATGCAACAGATCAGTATCTGCAAAAGATTAGTTCCTGCAAAAGATCCATTCCTGCAAAATGCATTCATAGTCTATGATATCTGCAGATCCTCCTACACACCTTGTTTAACAGACAATCATCTGCAGATCAGATCCACCAGGATGGATTTTCAGATCTGCAGATGATTGTCAGATATGCAGATGATTGTCTGTTAAACAAGGTATG
This sequence comes from Hyperolius riggenbachi, assembly GCF_040937935.1. Taxonomy (NCBI): domain Eukaryota; kingdom Metazoa; phylum Chordata; class Amphibia; order Anura; family Hyperoliidae; genus Hyperolius; species Hyperolius riggenbachi. The sequence goes on along the minus strand of NC_090656.1, from coordinate 57,781,896 downwards.
TATGAGGATCTGCAGATATCATAGACTACGAATGCATTTTGCAGGGATGGATCTTTTGCAGGAACAGATCTTTTGCAGACACTGATGTTTTGAATGCGTGTACAGCATCTTTGTGCACATCATCTTGCAAAGGCTTTTATCTGATGGGGAGTTCAGCACAATAGAATAGACTGTGTAGCGTATGCTCTCATACTACATGGAAGGGGGTAAAATTGGTCTGATATCTTTCATTTATCTTTCAAGTCTGTACACACCATAAGTATACCCATAAACATGATCTACATATTGAAATGACCAATCTTGAACATACCTGCTGGCTACCAGCTGCGTGAAAGGTCTTTTTATTATCCGAATTAAAGACATGTCTTGGCTAAAATCCCAGTCTGCCACAATACATCCTTTATGGTGCAGCATCACTTAAAGGGAATCTTGGGTGAGAGAGATATGGAGGCTGCCAAATGTATTTCCTTTTAAACAATGCAGATTGCATGGCTGTCCTACCTGTCCTCTGCCTCTAATACATTTAGCCATAGACCCTAAGCAAGCATACAGATTGGTTCCGCTGACTGAACTGTGACTGGATTAGCTGCATGCTTGTTTCAGGTGTGATTCAGACACTACTGCAGCCAAAGAGATCAGCAGGACTGCCAGGCAACTGGTATTATGTAACAGGAAATACATATGACAGCCTCCATATCCTTCTCACTTCAGAGTTTCCTTGAAGCAATCCACCTGCTGGGGAATAAAAAAAACTGCATTCATCACTTTGTTGGCACACCGACTGCAAAAGTTTGTCAGTTGGAACAAAACAAATAGGCAGCCTCTGCAGCCTTAAAACCATTTTATAGAACACACCTATTTCCATTAACTTCGTTATAGTGTTCCTTGTCATAGCGCTGCCTTTATATGACCTTGATTATAGTGGTATTTACTATAGTGCTCCATCCATGTTACAGTGTCTGGAGACTAGATCTGGAGACTAGTTAAAAAATAAAACAAAACTCCAGTGGAAAGACACAATCATGTCTTGCCTGCAGTATACCATGTAGCTGTAGTAGATTTTCAAGGTCACTGGGCCACATTTATCAAAGCATTACCGACAGTTTTTCCCTCTTAAACAATTCTAACCAGGAACTGTTCTGCATGATAATAAGAAACTTCTTAATTCCTAGTTTAGTGTTAATTTCTAGAACTGCATTATAGTTAAGAAAAGTGCAAATGCATTCCAAAACTGCAACAGATTAAGAAGTGCTTAATAGTACTTCTATGCAGCTTGTGCAGTGCAGGTTAGGCATGATTTGTGAAGTGCTCCTCCCCCCTGCTGCCAGGTGTCCTGTGCAGCTGTTCTGTGCTTAACCCTTCCAGTGCTGGGCATTGATGCAATACAACAGATGTATTGGTTACTTCAGCAACAGCAATTTCCCTCACACACTGCACTGTCTGAGAAACCTTCCCAACTCCTCCTATTCTTAAGAAAGAAACTGCACTATTTAGTGATTTCTAGTCCTGCATGGATTTCTAAAAACCTATCCATATTTTGTCTGAGACTCTTGATAAATATCCCCCACTGCTTTCACTGTGGAAATAGTCTCATTCTCATTGACCAAAGTTAACTTTAAGGCCCCTTTTACACTTGTGTGTTGTGTTAACCTGTTTCTCTGCTGGATAACGCAACAGCAATGTAAGTCAATGGGGCCTTTTACACTTATTGTGTCCCGTTGCACTGGAAGTGTTCATCCCCCCACAATCCTGACGCACAGCCAGCTAGTTCTGTTTTTGGCGACAGGCCTGGGAATGCGAGTGATTCTTTGCGTTCCTGACCGCAATAGCAGTATAGAGGGCGCTATTGAGGCCAGGAATGCGAAGAATCACTCACGTTCCTAGCCTGTCGGCGTCTATCGCCGAAATTGGAAGTAGCTGCCGGCGGGGACAGGAGGATTGAAGCGAGACTGCGTGGGCACCAGACAGCTGCAGGGGGCTGGTGGAACCCCTCGGCGAGTCAAATTCATTTTTTTAGCTAGCCTTAAGTGACCATTTAATGCACAGTGCTTGGGTAATGTAAGTCAATGGGCGATGCAGTAAGTGTGAACGACGGAGTGTGGTGCTTCGTGCATGCGTGGACTGATGGTAATCCCGGTGAAATAGTTCCTGTCTAGCAGGGAGTACGTCACTAAGCCGGGGCGGGCACTATGCATATGACCATGTCTCAGCACTCTCTGCCGCAGGGTCATGTGTTATTTGTTGGAATGCAGCAGGAACATGGCATTGCACCGCACCGCAAAAAACTGGTGTAAATTAAATATGGGGGAAAAATTATAAAAAGGTTAAATATGAATTTTTAGATAATATACCCCCAGTTAGTATGAATTTACCCAAATTAAAGTGAAAATAAAGTGATGCGTAATATGTTGGCGCTTTATAAATACAATAAATAAATAAATGAATACTATTGCTTTATTTCCCCTCCCCGTTTTACATTCTGAAATTTATCATAGGTGGTGATATCTTTTGTCCTGTCAGGTTTCTGAGAATTCCAAAGCCAGTAAAAAATAATGCCTGCTCTCCCGGAATGCTCTGGGAGGAGAATTCCACATAGTTATGGTAATCAGCCTAGGTTAAACATCACTGGGAGGGTGGGGCTACATTCCAATATACAGCAATAGATAGATATAGGAAGTGTTTCTGGTGCTGAAACCAGGGAAATTACCATAAAAGTAGGTATCCTAAATAATTTACTGCTTTCTGTGGTATGTCACTGCAGTGCCTCAGAGTCCTTGTTCATTTAACCCTGGCACTTTTGTTCTTCATAAACCAGCTTACTAATGTGCTCACAATTTCAGTGTCTTGCGCTCCTTTCCTGACCATTGATCATGTTTATTGCAGATTAGATAATGGCCACAGTTCACTAAAGATCATGGTGGCACACTGATCGGTATTTTAAGTGTTAATTCACTATAGAAGCTTGCATTATTCACATGTAGAGATAACCTTTTACAGTGAGAGTGTTGTCTCATCCCTCCAGTCCTTAACCTTTTGCGGACCGCGTGTAGTAAATCCTACACCGCACTTGTAGCTGTCTAAGCCTGATGCGGCGTAGGATTTACTTCACCTGCCGTTTCCGCTCCCGTTGCGATCGTGTGCACCCGAGAGGGGAGATTAAGCTGTCATATGACAGCTGACATCTCCCCTCAGTGATCAGGAGCCATCGCTCCTTATCACGTGATCACTGCGATAGCCGGCGGATCGTAGTGATCACTATCGGCAGCGGCGGTCTGAGGGGAAGAAGAGGACGGGGACTCACCTTCCTGCCATTTCCCCGGCGATCGACGCTCCCCTCTGCTCTGGCCGGCATCCCCGCTCGCTCTGCCATAAGCGTCGGGCGACGAGATACTTAACGGCAGTGCGAGTGAGGATGCTTGCCAGAGCGGAGGGCACTAGAGCTGCTCATCACTGGAGCCTGGGAGGTGAGTAAAGGCTGCTGGCAGTACAGGGTACACTTGGCCACACTGGGGACACCAAGGCGCAGGCAGCTCATGCTTGTGCAGCGGTGACAGGACTAAAAATATATTATTGTAAATCAGGGTAAGGAAACATTTTACAAAGGACAAACACTGACTAAATCATATTATAAATGAATCTTGTAGATTACAAGGATCCCCAACCTTTTTCAGCCCGGGGACCACTATCCAGACCCGGGTTTGTGGGAGTTGGGGGAGGGGGGCGGTCAGGTACAGGTAGGGTATCTAAGTATAGTTGCCCCAGTATAAGGAGTATAGTTGCCACAGTATAGCCAGTATAGCTGCCCCAATATAGCCAGTAAAGCTGCCTCAGTATATTTAGTATAGCTGCCTCCCGGGGCGTCTCCTGGCTGCTGTGAAGAGGCAGGAAGCTGGACAGCGGTTCCCATGGTAACGGCGATACGCATCGCCGCTACAGGAAGCCGCTCTCCTGCTTCTGCCTATTTACAGCAGCTGGAAGACGTGCTGCTGTGATAGAAGACGGGATTGAAGTAGAGGGGCTGAGCAACATATATAAGAGGAAGCGGCCGCCAGCTAAGATAACACAGCGGCGGCCGCGGTGGGGGGGTGCGAGAGGACAGACCCGCGGCCCAGCTGCAAACGGCTCGCGGACCAGCAGTGGGCCGGGGGTTGGGGACCCCTGTGTAGAAAATTAGATATTTTATTCATTATGTTATTTTCTGTACAGTTCCTCTTTAAAGGGATACTGTAGGGGGGTCAGGGGAAAATGAGTTGAACTTACCCGGGGCTTCTAACAGCCACTCACCGATGCTCCGGCCCCGCCTCCGGTTCACTTGTGGAATTTCAGACTTTAAAGTCTGAAAACCACTGCACCTGCATTGCTGTGTCCTCGATCCCGCTGATGTCATCAAGAGCGCACAGCGCAGGCCCAGTATGGTCTGTGTCTGCGCAGTACACTCCTGGTGACATCAGCGGGAGCGAGGACACGAGCGTGCAGGCACAGTGGTTTTCTGACTTTAAAGTCAGAAATTCCAGAAGTGAACTGGAGGCGGGGCCGGAGCATCGGTGAGTGGCTGCGCCAACACAGGATGTCTGCGGGGGACCATTAGAAGCCCCGGGTAAGTTCAGCTCATTTTCCCCCGACCCCCCTACAGTATCCCTTTAAGGAAAGAGAATTGTGTACATTTGCTTTGAAAAAGTGCTGCATAATGTGTGTGCTATGTTACTGCAATAAATAGGGGAATCTACAAAGTCTAGGTTCACAACAAGTGATGGTATGCAAACTAAATACCGTAGAATCCTATAACATTTTTAGAGGTGCAATAACCTATTTCTGTCACAAGATGGCGATGCAGTGTCATGTAGTTAGTACATGTTGGCTCATGCAGACTGTATTGTGGTATAAACATGCAAGGGAAAGTATGGACTGAGAAAAATAAAAGGAGAGGTCCACTCTATCGAAACATTTGCAAGTAATTTCCATACAAAAGTGAATCTGTAAAATTCCAAAACCCTTTTAACGACCCAAACCGGTTTCTCATGAGAGGCCCTTAAAAATGATGTCATTTATTGTATTTCATAAGCTCTGTTTTACTCTTCTAATTTTTAGTATAATGACATCAGGCATGGCTTTGATGATTGCCAGCTCTCTTCCTCAGGGAGTCATTGTACCCCAGAATAACAATGTGAACATACTGTAACCCTGAGATGCACTGCAGGAGCAGTTTTGTTTGGAGTATATTAATATTTTTTTTTTGAGCTTTCCAAAATGTAATTAAATGCACCATTCAATTAAAACACAGGATTATTTGTAATGATGTTGGTGTAGAAGATTGTTGGCCCTTAAAAGGGAACTTTGTTGCAAAATTTAACATCATCTCAATTAGTAGCAGACACCCCCTTTCACATGAAAAATCTTTACCTTTTCTTGAAAAGGGACATATGTGAGACGATATTGTGGTGAAACCCCTCCCACAGTGCAATGTCATTGCCATGGCCATAACAATTTCCTGTCTGTGAACCTCATTGCATTGTGGGAGATAACGGCTGTTGCCAACTGCTAAGCAAGCAGCATCTCCCTCTTTGCAAAGAAGCAAAAACAACCTTTTAGCCTATAACATTGTTACCGGGTGTGTTCATAGATAAGGGAAGTTGGTGCTGTCTTATTATTTTCATGTCTGCCAGCAGCAGAGATGCTGACCTGCAGACTAACAGAGGATAAAACAACATAAATTAATTACACGGCGAGTATTAGTCGTTACTTGAACTATCTTCTGTTCAATTTTTCACTTTTTGTGATTCTCACTTTTTGTGATTTCAATTTCCAGATCCTACCACGGGCCTTGACACACCAAAGAGTGTTTTGCGGGTCGTTTTTTTTTTTTTTTAAAAGCCTCCATTGACTTACATTAAAATCGTGGCAAAATTGCCGCGGCTATGGGTTTACAAAAAAAAAAATCATTATTTTACAGCGATTTTAATGTAAGTTAATGAAGGCGTTTTTTTTTTAATTGAAAACGACCCACAAAACGCTCTTTGGTGTGTCAGGGCCCTATCTCTTGGTATAATCCCTCTTTCACTAATGTCTGATGATGTATTTATTTATTTGGTCTAGTTTCACCTCTCCCTCCTGATTCTTCTAACCAACACTGAGGGCCCCTCTGCTCTCCTCTCCCAATATACTCATGCAGCCCCCCGATGTTTTGGAAAATAAGTGTTTGGGCTTTTGGCTGGAGTGTGTCATGTTCTGCAGAATAGCTGTTGTGACATCAGGGTAGCGTGACCTAAATCTGCCCCTTCCTAGGCAGCTGGGTTCCTCCAGAGGTACTGCCCCTAACTGTGAAGCATGAGGTCACGAGTTTGACTCCTGGTTCAGAGTGGGCAAATGGAAAGGGTGGAATTGTTAAATTTTACTGGAGTTTTGACATAGGACACATTGTTGCCACTAGTTGGCACTGTTGACAGATGAAATCCGGCACAGCATCATTCTCTTTAGATCAAAGTGGCAGACTAAGGTCCCGTTCACATTACAAACGCGGACGGCCACGCATGCGGAACGCAACGCGTACGAACGCACGCCATCCGCGTTTGTATGCGTTGCGTGGCTGATCCCATCACTGAAAAGTGAATGGTACAGCCGCGCGTTTTGGCAAAAAATGCGTGCAGCATGCGTTCCCGGACCGCACAGGTCCAGAACGCATGCAGTGTGAACATCAGACAGTGCACTCTATGCACTGTCTGATGTCGTGCGTGTCGGCCACCTGCACGCACTTCCAAAACGCGGCTGGAAACGCGTGCAGTGTGAACGGGGCCTGAGAGCTGGTTCACACTGTCCCAAAAAAAAAAGTCAATTTCACAGAACAGATCAATAGGATCCATTCACATTAGTCCGTTTGAAATTGATCAGGACTGCAAATAGAGGAAATCTACAATTATTCCCGTATGCGTCACATTGACTGATTGCTAACAGATCAGAAGTCATGGAAACTAATGCCCAAATATAAATTGATCTTTTTGGTGGATGGATTTTAAACTGGATCAGTTTTTGATCAGTGCATTGTGAACCGGCTCTTAAAGTCCGACATTTTGACGCTGTCCCTATTCTCTGGCACTGTGCCACATAATTTATATATCACATAGGTGCATTTGGGCTAATCGCTAGGAGTGCCGTGGCCAGATCTATTCTAGTCTAGTCCAGCACTTTGATCCCCTCCAGCACCACGCTAGAGTACAAGGGGGCAGAGCTCCAGCGGGCAATCTGTGTTGGCCCCGCCCCCTCCACAGCACGACTCTCTGGATCACCCATGCCCCTTTGGGTGATCCAGATATTGGATTGTATAGGGTTAATAGATTTATGTTGTAAATACACCAATCCTGTAACAGCCAGGCTGCTAGTAACTTCTGATGCAGTTTATTATAGATGACTTAGGTGGCTATTTTTCCTTGCAGGCAAGCTTTTTCAGAATAGAAGTAAATACAGAAAGTATCGCCTTATGTTTCTGTACAGTCTCAGTGGTAGCCTAGTATGAAAGTTCATCATCCGGGCTTTACAATTTACAAATCGTGTTAACCTCATGTCCGAGGGCCGAGGGTGTCAGGGAACACTGTGATTTACATACGAGTGAGACATCAGTCTCATCCCAAGGGGGCACTAACACGATGTGTAACCCGGGGCCCGTCTCCGCAAGATACACAGTGAGCTCAAACTTTCCAAAACAGCGTTTGATGTCCTTTGATTTACACAGCAG